>NC_080704.1:124739561-125041815 GCF_030445035.2 Dasypus novemcinctus
CTCTTTGTCACTTTGTTCTTCTTACTCTATTTTCTTGTTGCTGGCTAAGTTCACTTTGAAGGAAAAAATTAAGGCCAGGGAAAGCAAAATGAGTAAGAAAAGAAAATGTGTAAAGTTGTATTGGTAATAAATGTTAACAGAGATTCAGTGTGAGATCTGGGAAAATGGATATTAGAGTCATGTAAGTTGTGTAGATTTATAGCAGTAAGTAGAGTACCTATAATGAGACAGTCAACTGAATATGGGGAGGAATATAGTATGAATTAAAAAGCCAGTGTTTTCATGAGAAAGGGAAAGAGAAAAGAAAGACAATAATATCAAGAGTGGATAAAAGACAGAAAACAGAAGAAAGGTATTAGAAATTAAACGTCAGACAATTTGGGGGCCAAAGAAAGTGAGGTGGAATGTAAGAGAGACAGTGGATGATGGAGGATAGTAAGATGTGGGGGAAAGGGGATAGTGTATGTGGCCAAAATCAATTCACACCGAAAAGAGGAAATGGAGGTTAAGGAAACACAGCAAATGTGAAGTGCTCCTTGCAGCATCTATTATATAAATAAAATAAAATAAAATAGAAGAAAAAGAGAAAAAGAAAGAAGAAAAAAAGGGTGTCTGCAAAGAAAAAGAATGGAAGCATGCAAGAGAAAGAAAAGGAGAAAAAAACTAAATAAGTGAAAAAGACTTTGGGGGATAAAATGGGAGAAAAGCCTAGGATATAATGCAGTATTAGCAACCAAGATAAAAATAAAAGAAAAAAGAAAAAATATCCACAAACACCAAAGGCTAGGATAATCAAGGACCTCAGATGGACCTCATGGCATGGTGGATTTGGGGATGGGATGTCTGTGATATTGTAGACTCAAGGTGTGTGAGTCTCTGGAGCATGGGCCACCAGGGTTTAGGGGACACAGCCCGAGGAAACATGCATCTGGTTAACAGGGGGCCTTGAAGCACCATAGCACAGCCTTCAGGGCCTGCACAGCTGGGTGCCAGCCTTAAGGGGTGGGGTCTCACCCGCAAACTCTGACTTCCATGTCAGAAACCCAAAATTCCAACTCTCACAAGAATCTCTTCTGTCACTGTCTCACCAACTCAACATCCAGACACCTCCTGCCCTGCAATCCCCCGAAACAGCCTTTTGGGCATGGTGCTGCACTACAAATAGTTCAGGGACTGCCACAGACAGGCTGCCAGCCCTAGGTGGAAGGGTTTCTCCTAGGACTTCTGACCTCCGTGTCAGAAACCGAAAGTTCCACCTCTTGCAAGAATCTCTTCTGTCACTGTCTCACCAAATCGACATCCAGACTCCTTCCCTGCAAGCCCCCGAAACAGCCCACTCAGGGTTTTGGGACCCCCCACAGGACAAATTTCCCAGGGATTGCTGTGGCCTAGCTGACAGCCCTAGGGAGAGGGGCTCCAGCCAGAACATATGACCTCTGAGTCAGAAACCCAAAATTCCACCTCTCGCAAGAATCTCCTCTGTCACTGTCTCACCAAATTGACTTCCAGACACCTCCCGCCCTGCAGGCCCTTGAAACAGCCTGCTCAGAGCTTGGGAACTCTCCAGTGCAACAAAGCCTCCAGGAATCACCACCACTGGGCCGCCAGCCCCAGGGGAAATGGTCCTGTGTACGAATCCGACCTCCATGAAAGAGAACCAAAATTCTACCTCTTACAAGAATCTTCTCTGTCACCATCCCACCAAATCGATGTACAGATACCTCCTGCCCTGCAAATACCCTAAACAGACTGGTCCAGCAGGACTCCAGCCCTAGTCAGACACTTCTTTGCAGGAGAGTTTATAAGGTGCCCTCACTCAGATGCCATCTTGCCCCGCCTCCTCTTCACATCCTCTTTAACACTTGTAATTTTCCATTAAAATATATTAGCCATTCTAGTGGGTGGCAAATATTATCACATTGTGGTTTTGATTTGCATTACCATAATTACTGAGGATGTTGGACATGCTTTTGTGTATATCTTTGGAGAAAAGTTCATTCAAGTCGTTTGTCCACTTTTCATTTGGGTTGTTTGTTTTATTGTTAAGTTGTAGGATTTATTTTATCTATTTGGATATTAAACTCTTATTAGGTATGTGGTTTTCAAGTATTTTCTCCCATTGAGCATGATGTCATTATATTTTCTTGATAAAGTCCTTTGATGCACTAATGCTTTTAAATTTGAGGAGGCCCCATTTATCTACATTTCTTTCATTGTTTGTGCTATGGGTTTAAAGTCTAAGAAACCATTGTCTACCACATGGTCTTGAACATGCTTCTCTACATTTTCTTCCAGTGATCTGCTTTCTACCAGTCTATGTTTCTGAGTTCTGTTTTCTGTCTCTGTCTCTGCCTGCCTGCCTGCCACATATTGCATTACTCCTTGGAATGTCATGGATTTGCTGATTTTCTATCCTTATGCCAATACCATGTTGATTTTCTTTTGTTTTTTATTTATTTTTTGTTTCATTTAAAGATACTTAGATTACATAAATGTCACATAAAAAATATAAGGGATTCACACATGTGCCACTCCCCACATCTCCCATTCATTCCCATATTAATAACATCTCTCATTAGTGTGGTACATTCATTGCAATTAATGAACACATTTTGGAGCATTGTCACTAAGCATGGATTACAATTTACATTGTAGTTTCCATTGTCTCCCACCCAATTTTGTTGGTTATGGCAAGATATATAATGGCCTGTATCTGTCATTGCAAACTAATTTAGGACTATTCCCTAGTCCCCAAAATGCCCCTGTATTAAACCTGTTTTCCCTCTCACTGCCCTCAGAACCTCCAGTAGCCACTGCCTCCACATCAATGATATAATTTTTTCAATTGTTAGAATCACAATAAGTCTATAGTAAAATGCCAGCAAGTCTACTTTATTTATTTATTTATTTATTTATTTTTTATTTTTATTGACTTTGTAATAATATTACATTAAAAAAAATATATATATATGAGGTCCCATTCAACCCCACCACCCCCACCCCACCTCTCCCCCCCCAGCAACACTCATTCCCATCATCATGACACATCCATTGCATTTGGTAAGTACATCTTTGGGCACCTCTGCACCTCATGGTCAATGGTCCACATCATGGCCCATACTCTCCCCCATTCCATCCAGTGGGCCCTGTGAGGATTTACAATGTCCAGTAGCAAGTCTACTTTAGACCATAGTATGTTCCCAAATCCTAAGGATTCTGTGATGGTGAAGTCCACTCCACCTCTAATTGAGAGGGGACTTCAAGCCCATAGGGCCAATGGATGGGGCTCTCTTGCTTCCAGTTGAAGAATGTCTTAGTTTCTTGGTATGGTGGTTGTTCATCATCTCCTCCTTGTTAGTTGTCCTGGGTGAGACCAATTAACTGGAGAGTAGGTGTTGCAATGCCATTGAGATTCAGGGCCCATCTGGCACATGGACAACCCAAAGATATGTCTCTTGGACCAACACTTACCAACTCTTATACTAATTATGTGTTCAAAGAGAAGGGCAGAGGAGCCGTGGGTAGGAAAAACATAACTGAGTCCAACTCTGTCACACTGGGAAGCATAAATTTCTAAGGAGGGCCCACTGGCAAGGCACCTAACTCCTGAGCTATCTGCCCTGACTGTAGTGTCTTGTTGTCTCCAGAGCCCTCAGGAGCCCCCCTATTTGGGGTAGTATCTATTTTGGCAGTCAATAAGATCCTGCTGAGATATGCATAAGCATTACTTCTGGAATGACCTCCTGCCTCACTTTGAAATCTCTTAGCCATGTAAACTCATTTGTCTTTTCCTTTCCTCCCATTTGGTAAAGGTCTTTTTCCAGTTGCATTTCTAGTTGATGCTTGGTAGTATTCCCTCAGTGCCAGGAGGGCTCATCCCTGGGAGTCATGTCCCGCTCTGGGAGGAAGGTAATGTATTTCTTTGTTGAATTTGGCTTAGAGAGAGGCCACATTTGAACAACAATTAGTCTCTCAGGTGGTAACTCTTAAGCACCCTATAATACTATGCTAAGTTTCAAATTCAAGAGTAAAGGTTCATAAGCACAGTCATCAGTACCAAGGTACCATTAGTGGACCATCCTCCTTTACTATTCATTGTCCCTGTTCTCAGGGGATTCTTGCTGTTCCATTAGAGAATGTAGCCGAGCTCCCCAGGATGGGAATTCAATATTTTTTTCAGTTATTGTGTGAATCTCCACCCACCATGACAATGCTCCATGAACATCTGAACACATTTATATGCTTTATATGTATGCTGAGGTGAGCTTCCTCCCATGTATCCCCTATCACTGACACCCCAAAGCAATGACCCTCTCCAACCACAGTTGTAACCCTTCTGTGATTCAAAACCTATCCAAAAGTGAAGCCAATAAAATAGCCAAATAAAATTAACAAGAAAACGAAATAATAATGATAGTTTTTAAAAATAAGAAATAAAGTAAAAATTTTTTTAAAAAGATAAAAATAAAAAAATTGCAATAATAAGAATTATGAAAAAAAGCTTTTTCAAAGTTTTTTTTTGATATTTTGCTTTTTTCACTCTAAAGATCTCTTTTCCTGTATGTATATTAACATTTTCTTCCATTTATTTCCCCAGTTTCTTACTTTTATTGATTTGTCTTCAAAGAAGTTTTAGGTTACAGAAAAGTCACATAGTTATGCAAATGACTCCCATATACTCAATATCCTCCCTTTTTCCCCCCTTCCCCTATTAATAACATTGTATATGTGAATGGTACATTTGTTACAACTGATGTACAAGTATTGAAGCATAGCTACTAACCACGGTCAATGATTTACATTATAGTTTACATTTTAGGCCATACAGTTTTATAAATTTTTATTAAATTTAACACCATGCTGTTTTGACCCCTGTAAACTCTTCCAAAAAAAATAGATGTGGAGGGAACTTGGCCTAACTCATTCTATGATGTCAATATCACCTTAATACCAAAGCCAAAGCAGCCATGAGAAATGAAAAATATAGACCAATCTCTCTAGATGCTAAAATCCTCAACGAAATACTTGCTAATCATATTCAACAACACATCAAATAAATTATACACCATGACCAAGTGGTTTTCATCCCTGGTATGCAATCATGGCTCAATATAATATACTATATAAACAGATAGAAAGAAAAAAATCACATGATAATTTCTACATATGCAGAAATAGCATTCAACAAACTATGACACCCTTTCCTGATAAAAACACTGTAAAAGACAGGGATACAAGGAAATTTCCTTAACATGATAAAGGATATATATGAAAAACCCACACTAACATCATATTCAATGGGGAAATCCTAAAAGCTTTCCCTCCAAGATCTGGAAAAAAACAAGAGTGCCCACTATTACCACTCTTATTTACTATTGTGTTAGAAGTACTTTCTCAAGCACTTAGACAAGAAAAAGACAAAAAGTTCATCCAAATTGGAAAGGAAGAAGTAAAAATTTCACTATTTGCAGATAACATGATCCTATATCTTGAAAGCCATGAGAAATCTACAACAAAGCTTCTAGAGCTTTTAAATTAGTTCAGCATCTTGAGAATCTTATGTTGAGTGAAGCAACCCAGGCATTGAAGGACAAATACTACATGACCTCAATGATATGAAATAAGCAAGACACCGGAAAAGAGGCTTACAGGAAATCGGGGGGTGGAGGAAGGATGTGAGTTAACGTCTGGAGGGCTGGAATCTGTGATGAGCTGGCGGTAAGTATGAGCACAAAGAAGGGACAAAATGGGGGCAAGGGGTTACCTTCAGGTGGGGCTTTGTGGGTCTGAGGGGGGCTGGGGATGGGCAGAGGGGTAATATTGTCCAAAAATTGGGGGGAGGGAGGGGCAACATACGAACATGGGAGAGTGTCAGGTGTTAGTTGAGAACAAAATGTTGAGAAAATCGTATCAAAGTATAAGTAGGACGGTTACCTGTTTAGGATGCTCAGGGGGTATGGGCTGATGCGGGACGGACTCTGGGCGAATAGCTGAAGGCTCGTGTTGCCAAGGTGGGTTGTACCATTGGGAAGAGACCCAAGAAGTGAGAGTTGGGGTGGACCCACATCCTGGGGAGGACTAATGCCATCAAATAGAGAGAACTGTATCTCTAGTGAGAAAGGATGGCTCCCAGGGCATTAGGGCTGTTGAGAAAGTCAGGCCCTGAATACTGCTGCAAGTATCTCTGGACATGGCTTCTCGGAAAATGGAGATTGGCTGGCGTTGTGGGCCCCAAGGGGAGGGGAAAATGGATGTGGAATGGATGGAAACAAGGTAAATATGGGGGCAAGAGAGGAGTTTTGTGAGAGTACACGAAGATGAATATAAAACATGTAATATCACTCCAAAAACATATAGGGGATGACAGACTAATAATGTAAACCATAAGACAAAACATAGGATAACTAAAAAATTTAGAAAACTGTACAACCTAAAGTATGGACCACATAGTAAGCACAGATGCCATCTTGTTTGAAAGCTATTGTCTCGGAATCTGTACAACAGTTTCAGGTAATATGATATGAACAAGTTAAGAGAGTATCGCTGTGGAAGGGAAAAGGTTTTATGGTGAATCTGGGGAAGTACTGTATATTGTATATATGAATTTCTGTGATCTAAGACTCTTGTGAAGCTGACATTATGCTGGGATTGACTTTACAGGAAGTTTTGGATCACAGAGTGGTTCAACAATGGCAGCGGAGGAATACTGATATAGGATGTTATTGACAGGATATATATGGTTGACAGGGAGTTATACAGGGCATATGCCCAGGGCATATAGTAATGACTAGATATACTCATAGTGGAAACAATTAAAAACAATAGCTGGGGGGGGGTACTGGACCCCTGGCCGGGGGGTCACCGTCGTGGACCCTGGGGGAGCAGTGGCAGTCCCCCAGGTGCAACGACAAGAACCAGGAAGGAAGGAGGGCCCAACAATGGGCTTCTGATATTTATGGCTATGCTTTTGAGCCTATACACCTCCAATAAGAATAAGGCCTAGAGTAGCACTGTACCTGGGAGTTTCCTCCTGACAGCCTTCATGTTACTCAAATGTGGCCACTCTCACAGCCAAACTCAGCATGTAAATGCAGTGCAGTCCCCCCAGCGTGGGACATGACACCCGGGGATGAGCCTCCCTGGCACCGAGGGATCACTACCACATATCAGCTGAAGATGCAACTAGAAAAGGACCTTGAATTAAAGGTTAAACACGGATCAGCAGAATATCCCTGTCTACATATAATAACATGACTTCAAAATGCTGTTTGACCTAATGTAAGGGGAAAATGGAAAGGAGAAATGAGAATATAAGGCTATGAGTCTCTAAAAAAGAGTCTGGAGGTTGTCAGAAGGAATGCCCTTATGTACAAATGAGCAGAGTCTGAGAGACAGATAAAGTAGATACAACCCCAGGTATTGGTTCTTTTGAGGAATAAAGAGACCCACGGGTTCTATGATCATGGCAGATGGGGTTCACTGCCATGGCAGATGGCCCTTCTTTGGAGCTGGTGTTGCTGCGTGATGGAATTGGACTCAGAGGGGATCTCTTTTCACAAGACTTGCATGCTACTTTAATGGAATTGTAGTTGGTGCTGGGGTTTTAGATATATTTAGGGGATGTGAATCTCTGGACTGATAATATGACACCCAGGCCCAGAGCCTCAACAGACTTCAGCTCCTACACTTTGATTTATTGGACTTACCCCACTCAGCTAACATCGAGTTGAAGAAGGTCAACAACCACACCATGGAGCCTAGAGTGTCTACAACTGAAAGCAGGAGGAGTGCATCCGGTATCCATGTGGAATCTAAGCCCCTACTTGACATAGATGTGCAATGGACACAACCAATCCAATGTCCACAGAGAAAATGTGGAATGGGTGTGGGAAGGGTAGCCATGGTGGCTGTTGGGTTTGGGGAATGGGAGGAAGAGATGAGATGTGGAGGTGTTTTTGGGATGAGGAGATGTCCTGGGTGGTGCTTCATGGACAATTACGGGACATTGTAGAACCTCCCAGGGCCCACTGGATGGAACGTGGGAGAGTGTAGGCTATGATGTGGACCATTGACTAGGGGTGCAGTGATGCTCAGAGATGTATTTACCAGGTGCAATGGATGTGTCACGATGATGGGAGAGCGTGTTGCTGTGGGAGGAGTGGGGGGTGGGGGCGGTGGGGTTGAATGGGACCTCATATTTTTTGAATGTAATTTTTAAAAATAAATAAATTATTAAAGAAAAAACAAACAAAAAAACCCTACCTGGTACTCAGGCAAAGACTTAACTAACAAACAAAGTAGTTTTCTTTGATTAAAAGCACCATTTGACTCCCCACCCTGTATAAAAATAACTTAAAAATATTGCTCGGGCTCGGGTTTGAAACAGAAAGCACCCGAGTCTGGCCAGCCGTCAATAAACCATTTTTCCTTCTCAAAAAAAAAAAAAAAAAAAAAATTAGTTCAGCAAAGTGGCAGGTGTAAGATTAATGTGAAAAAATCAGTAGCATTTCTGTACACCAATAATGAGCAATCTGAGGAGGAAATCAAGAAAAAAATCCCATTTACAATAGCAACTAAAAGAATCAAATACCTAGGAATAAATTTAAGTAAAGATGTAAATGACTTGTATGCAGATAAATAAACAACACTGTTAAAGGAAATCAAAGATTACCTGAATAAATGGAAGAATATTCCCTGTTCATGGATAGGAAGACAAAACTTCATTAACATGTCTAACCTACCCAAACTGATGTATGGATTTAACACAATCCCATTAAAAATGCCACAGCATTTTTTAGTAATTGGAAATGCTAACTATGAGTTTTATTTCAAAGGGCAAAGGGTCTTGAATAACAAAGACATAGTGAAAGAGAAAATTGAAATTGGAGGAATCACACTACCTGCCTTTAAAACATACTACAAAGCCTCAGTGGTCAAAACTGCATGATATTGGCACAAGTATAGACATACTGACCAATGAAACTGAATTGAGAGTTTTGATATAGATCTGCACATATACACTCAACTGATATTTGACATGGCCACCAAGCCCACACACTGGCAGAGAATGGCCTTTTCGATAAATGATATTTGAAGAACTGTATATCCATATCTAAAAGAATGAGAGAGGCACACTATCTCACACCTTATACAAAATTAACTCAGGATGGATCAAAGATCTAAATATAAGAACCAAGATCATAAAGATCTTGGAAGGTAATGTAGGAGAGCATCTTCAGGATCCTAAATTAGGAAATGGCTTCATGAACTTTACAACCAAAGTATAAGCAACAAAAGAAAAAATAGATAAATGGGACCTCCACAAAATTAAGAACTTCTGCACCTCAAAGGAGTTTGTCAATAAAGTGAAAAGGTACATGTCTCAATAGGATCCCAGAGATAACCAAAGTACATACAACCTCAGGTACGGGTGCTCCTGAAGGGCTATGGAGACACTCAGGTTCTACAATCATGGTATATGGCTCTGGAGTTTTGTGCCTTGTCAGTGGGCCTTACTTTGGAATTTGTGCTCCTGAGTGTGATGGAGTTGGACTCAGATATGACCTTTCTACACATGCCTCTTCTGTTACTTTTGTTGAAAGTGTGGTTGGCACTGGGGTTGGTGTATACTCAGGAGACTTGAATCTCTGGACAATACACATGTCAGTTGGGCCCTGAACCTCAGCAGTTGCAACACCTACTCTCTAGTTCATTGGACTTACCCATGTCAGGTAACAGGGAGATGAAAATGGTCAACCACCACACCAGGGAAACGAGAGTGCCTACAACTGCAAACTGGGGAATCACATCCATCAGCCATGTGGGATCTAAGTCCCCTCTCAATTTAGAGGTGGAGTGGACATCACCATTGCGGATTCCACAGGATGGAGAAATAAAATATGGATTAGAGTGGACTTACTGTATTTCACTGTAGAACTATTGTACATCCAGTAATAGAAGAAATTGTGTCATTGTTGTGGAGACAGTGACCACAGTAATTGCTCAGGGCAGGGAGAAGGAAGAAGAGGTGTGATATGGGGACATTTTTGGGACTTGGAGTTGTCCTAAATAATATTGCAGGGAAAGATGCTGAACATTATATATCATGCCTTAACCCACTGAATATACTGGGGGAGAGTGTAAACTACAATGTAAACTATAATCCATGTGGTGCAGCAGTGCTCCAAAATGTATTCACCAAATGCAATGAATGTGCCACAATGATGAAAGAGGTTGATGATGTGGGAGGAGTGGGGGGGGGGAGTGTTGGGTTATGGGTTATATGGGAACCTCTTATATTTTTTAATGTAGCATTTTTTGTGATCTATGTATCTTTAAAAAAAGACAATTAAAAATTAAATAAAAAAAGAAATAAAATAGAAAGTGAAAGTGTAGCCCACTCAAAGGTAGAAAATATTTGGTAACAATATATCTGATAGGGGCCTAATATTCAGCATATATAAAGAAATCCTACACCTCAAAAAAAATAACCCATTTAAAAATTGAGCAAGTGGTTTGATTAGACACTTCTCCAAAGAAGAATTACATATGTCTTAAGAGCATATGAAAAGATGCTCAACATCACTAGCTATTAGGGAAATCCGAATCAAAACTACAATCAGATATTATCTTATACCCATTAGACTGGGGGCTATTAAAAAATAAGGAGGGCTACAAGTGTTGGAGAGTATGTGGAGGAATGGGAACCTTCATATACTGCTGATGAAAATGCAGAATGATGCAACTATTGTGGAATAGAGTCTAGCAGTTTCTCAGGAAGCTAACTATAGAAGAGTCATATGATCCAGCAATCCTACTACTGGGTATAAACTCAGGAGAATTGAAAGCAGGGAAACGAACAGATATATGTACTCCAATGTTCATAGCAGCATTATTCAGTATTGCCACAAGTTGGAAACAACCAAAATTTTCATCAACAGATGAATGGATAAGCAAACTCTGGTATATACCTACAATGGAATATTACACATCTGTAAGAAGGAATGCAGTATTAATACATGGGATAACATGGATGAACCTTGAAGACCTTATGTTGAGTGAAGCAAGTCAGGCACTGAAGTACAAATATTACACGACCACACTGATAAACATTAAGCACATTGAGCAGGCTCACAGACCTACAGTCTGGCAGATAGGTTTACAGGAGACAGAAAGGTAGGAGAAGGCTGTGAGCCAATGCCCATATGGGAAAAATCTATGATAAGGTGGAATGGTATAATTGTGCAGAGTATGGGTATGACAGTGGTGCAGTGATGATATTGGGTTGGGCAGGGCTGGTCTGTGAAGGGGTTAGTATGTGGGGGTTCACAGTCCATGGAACTGTGGCAGGGTTGAGGGAGGGAACAGGTGAATTCTGGGGATTTGTGGGAGTGTGATTGAAACTACAACATTGAGAATGTTGTGGTTTATTTTGGCAAATAGGCAGGGGAGGGTTACTGGTTTAGTATGTTGGATGTGGGGTGCATGTGTGACAGGATGCTGCAGGGGCAGGGTTCCAGGGTTTATGTGAATGTTCCTCCTATAATAGTGCATTGTATCAGTGGGTTGAGACCCACAGAATGAAAGGGAAGATGTTGGATTCCCATCCTGAGAATTTCTGCTATGTTCTTAAAGAGAGGGACAGGAGTCTCTTGAGAGCATATGCAGTGCCTAAGAGAGGAGGACAGGCTGGTATGTCAAGCCTTCAATGTTGTTGTAGCTTTGTATTAAGCTTTAAAGTTAAGAAGTGGGGTCCCTCAACATCAAGAAGTTTTTGGCTGTTTAGGGCCCCTTACACTTCCAAGTAAATTTGATAATTGGTTTTTCCATTTCTGCAAAGTAAGATGTTGAAATTTTTTTTCTTCTTTATTTTCTTTTAAATGTTATATTAAAAAATATGAGGTCCCCATATACCCCCTACCCCACCCACCCCTCCCACATCAACAACCTCTTCCATCATTGCAGCACATCCACTGCACCTGACTAATACATTCTGGAGTACTGCTGCACTGGATGGACAGTGGTCCACATTGTAGTCCACACTCTCCCCCAGTCCAGCCAGTGGGCCACGACAGGACACACAACATCCAGCATCCATTCCTGAAGAACCACCTAGGACAACTCCAAATCCTGAAAATGCCCCCACATCATATCTCTTTTTCCCTCTCCCAACCATCAGCAGCCACCATGGCCACCCTCTCCACATCATTGCTACAATTTCTTCCCTTACTAATCACAACAGTTCCCCAGCTGAACACCAGTAAATTCACTCTAATCCATAATCTATTCCTCTATCTTGTGGACCTGGGATGGCTATGTCCAGCCCCACTCTAGGAATGTTGGAATTTTGATTGGGATTGCATTGAATGAGTAAATCAATTTGGGTATTACTGACATCTTAATAATATTTAGACTTTCATTTTATGAACCCAGAATGTACATCCATTTATTTAGGTCTTGTTTGATTTTTCTAGCTTTCTTTTCATTGACAGTACATCCCCAGACTACCTTATTCAGCCACAATCCCATTTATAATGCAGATGCTGCTCATTATAATGTGTTACCATCAACTCTATCTATTTGCACACTTTCACAATAAAGTTAACTAAAGCTTCTACATATATTAAGAATCAGTATTTCTTCTCAAACTTCCTCTTATCTCCTAATAACTTATACTCTAGGCTTTAACTCCATGCATTTATTGTTTTTATTTAGTTCATGCTAATGAGACCATGAAATATTTGTCCTGTGTCTGCCTAACTATGCCTAGCATAATGTCTTCAAGATTCATCCTTGGACATCTGACCCTTCCTCCCAACCCTAGCCTTCCCTAACCTGCAAAGCCCAACCCTATAATATCTCTATGTTCTCATCTTATCCCTTCACTGTACAACTACTTAAATCTAGCTTATCATAGATACTACACCTACTCTCTTGTTCATTGGATTTACCCAGGTGGGCTAACAGGGAAGTGAAAATGGTCAACCACCACACCAGGGAACTGAAAGTAACTATAACTGCAAGCAGGAGAATCACATCTATCAGCCATGTGGGATCTCAGCACCCTCTTGATTTAGAGGTGGAGTGGACATTGCCATCCCAGGGTCCACATGATGGACGAATAAATATGGATTAGAGTGGACTTGCTGGTATTCTACTATAGAACTATTGTGCCTCTAACAAAGGAAGAAATGGTATCATTGATGTGGAGACAGTGACGACAGTAGTTGCACAGGGCAGGGAGAGGGAAGAAAAGACGTGATATGCTCTGATATTTTTTATTTCATTCCTTCTACTTGCTTTTGGATTTGTTTGCTGTTCTTTCTCTAGTTCCTCCAGCTGTGTAGTTAGGTCATAGATTCTAGCTCTTTATTCTTTTTAAATTTAAACATTAAGGGCTATAAATTTCCCTGTCAGCACTCATTTCACCACATCCCATAGGTTCTGATATGTTGTAATCTCTGCTCAGGGATTCTTAATATGTTTTTGTTATTAAAGAATTTGTGAGTTTACAGAATAGTCATGTATAAAATACAGGATTTCCATATACCACCTTATAATTAACATGTTGCACTTGTGTGGAACATTTGTTTCAATTAATGAAAGAAAATTTTCATAATTGAACAATTATATGCATTCTTTTCTTAATGGCTTATTTTTTTAATTTACCGCCCCCCCCCCTTGCTGCTTTGCTTGCTGTCTGCTCTCTGTATTCATTTGCTGTGCAGTCTTCTGTGTTTGCTTGTCTCCATTTGTTGTGTCATCTTGCTGCACCGGCTCTTAGCAGGCACAGGCCATCAGTTCTCTGCAGGTGTAGGTCATCTTGCCTTCACAAGGAGGACCCAGGAAGTGAACCCAGGGTCTCCCATATGGTAGACAGGAGCCTAATTGGTTGAGCCACATCTGCTTTCCTATATGCTTTCTTCTCTATTTTTTTTTATATTTTATTTATTCATTTTTAAAAAAATATTACATTCAAAAAATATGAGGACCCCATTCACCACCACCGCCCCCACCCCACCACTCCCCCCACAGTAACACTCTCCAACATCATCATGACACATCCATTGCATCTGGTGAGTACATCTCTGGGCATCACTGCACCCCATGGCCAGTGGCCCACACTATAGCCCACAATCTCCCACGTTTCATCCAGTGGGCCATGGGAGGACATACAATGTCCGGAAATTGTCCCTGCAGCACCAACCAGGACAACTCCAAGTCCCGATAATGTCTCCACATCTCGTCTCTTCCTCCCATTCCCTGCACCCAGCAGCCACCATTGACACCAATGACACATTTTCTCGATTATTAACCACAATAGTTCCTGGAAAGAATATCATTAAGTCCACTCTAATCCTTACTGTATTCCTCCTTCCTGTGGACCTTGGCTTGGTTGTGTCCATTCCACATCTATGCCAAGATGGGGCTTAGATTCCACATGGATACTGGATGTAATCCTCCTGCTTTCAGTTGTGGGCACTCTAGGCTCCGGGGTATGGTGGTTGACATTCTTCAACTCCATGTTAGCTGAGTGGGGTAAGTCCAATAAATCAGAGTGTAGGAGCTGAAGTCTGTTGAGGCTCAGGGCCAGGCTATCATATTGTCAGTCCAGAGATTCAAATCCCCTAGATATATCTTAAATCCCAGCACCAACTACAATTCCAGTAAAGTAGCATGAAAGTCTTGTGACAAGAGATCCCATCTGAGTCCAGCTCCATCACACAGAAACACCAGCTCCAAAGAAGGGCCAACTGACATGGCAGTGAACCCCATCTGCCATGACCATAGAACCCGTGAGTCTCTTTATCCCTCAAAAGAACCAATACCTGGGGTTGTATCTACTTTATCTGTCTCTGAGACTCTGCTCAGTTGTGCATAAGGGCAATCCTTCTGACAACCCCCAGACTCTTTTTTAGAGACTCATAGCCATATAAACTCTTTTGTCCTTTCCATTTTCCCCTTACTTTAGGTCAAACAGCATTTTTAACTCCTGTTATTATATGTAGACAGGGATATTCTGCTGGTCAGCATTGAACCTTTAATTCAAGGTCATTTTCTAGTTACGTCATCAGCTGGTACTTGGTAGTGATCCCCTGGTGCCAGGGAGGTTCATCCCCGGGTGTCATGTCCCACGCTGGGGGGAAGTCATTGCATTTACATGTTGAGTTTTGCTTCAAGACTGGCCACATTTGAGTAACACAGAGGCTGTCAGGAGGGAACTCCTAGGCACAGTGCTGCTCTAGGCCTTGTTCTTATTTCAGGTGTATAGGCTCACAAGAATAGTCATTAGTACGAGGGGCTCACTGTTGGACCCTCATTCCTTTCTGGTCCTTGCTGTTGCACTTGGGGGACTGCTGCTGCTCCCCTAGGGACCAAGAAAGAGTCCCCGATGGCCAGGAACCCAATACCCCCCAAGCTGTTGTTTTTAATTGTTTCCACTATGAGTAGATCCAAACATTTCCGTGCACTTGGACACATACCTGTATAACTCCCTGTCAACCATATGTCCCCCGTCAATAACATCCCATACCAGTATTCCTCCACTGCCATTTTTTAACCACTCTGTGATACAAAACTTCCTGAAAAGTGAAGCCCAATATAATGCCAGGTTCCCTTAATAGTAAAATGGAATATAGTGATGAGTTTATAGGTTAGATATAGAATACAAATTGATTGGAAAAATTCTACATCCTATCTTTTTCTTTTCTTTTTTCCTAATTATTGAGCTTCTCTCCACAAGAGCCTTAGATCACAGCAATTCATATATACAATATATAGTACTCCCACATATCAATTATAAATCCTTTTCCCTTCCACAATGATAATCTTTTAACTTATTCATATCATGTTTACTGAAACTGATGTACAGATATTGAGACAATAGCTTTAAAACAAGGTAACTTTTGTGTTTACATTGTGGTTTATACTTTAGGCTGTACAGTTTTCTAAAGTTTTTAGTTATCCTATGTTTTACATTATGGTTTACATTATTAGTCTGTTGTCCCCTATATGTTTTTGATGTAATATTACAGGTTTTATATCCATCCTTGTGTAATCTTGTGAAAAACTTCTTTTGCCCTCACAGTCACTTTTGTTCCATCTATTCAATATGTATTTACCCTTCCCATTGGGGCCCACAGTGACAGTCAATCTTCATTTATTGAGGAGCCATGTTCAGAGATACTTGCAACAATGTTGAGGGCTTGACTTGCTCAACTGCCCTAATGCCCTGGGAGCCACCCTTTCTCTTGAGAGATACAGTTCCCTCTACTTGATGGCATTAGCCCTCCCCAGGATGTGGGTCTACCTTCCCTCTCAATATATGGGCCTCTACCCAATGGTGTAACCCACTCTTGCAAAATGAACATTCAGATATTCCCTAGCAGTCTGTCCTGCATCAGATTATCCCCTTTGAGTATCTTAAATAGGTAACTTTCCTAATTATATTTTGAAAAGGTTTTCTCAGCATTATACTCTCAACCAACACCTGACAATCTCCTATGCTTTATGTTGCCCCACCCTCCCCCCAATTTCTTGGGCAATATTACCCATCCACCAATCCCTAGCCCCCCTCAAAACCACAAAGTCCACCCACAGGTAGCCCTTTGCCCCCATTTTATCTCTTCCTTGTGCACATACTTACCTCCAGCTTATCATAGATTTCACCCATGTACATGTTAGCTTACAACCTTCCTCTACCCCCAGATTTCCAGTAAGCCTATCTTCCATTCTCTAGCTCTCTAAGGCAGCTTGCTTATTTCATATCATTGAGGTCATGTAATATTTGTACTTCAATGCCTGCGTTGCTTCACTCAACATAAGGTTCTCAAGATTCATCCATGTTATCATTTGTGTTTGTAGTGTATTTGTTCTTAAATTCGAGTAGTATTCCATTGTATGTATATACTACATTTTATTGATCCACTCCTCTGTTGATGGCATTTGGGTTGATTCCAACTTTTGGCGATAGTGAACAATGCTGCTACAAACATTGGTGTGCATATATTGGTTTGTGTCCTTGTTTACAGTTCTGCTGGGTATATAACCAGCAGTGGTATTGCTGGGTCATATGGTAAATCTATGGTTAGTTTTTTGAGAAACCACCAAACTGTCCTCCAGAATGGATGGATCCTTCTGCATTCCCACCAGCAGTGGATGAGTATTCCCATTTCTTCACATTCTCTCCAGCATTTGTATTCTTCTGTTTTTGTCATAGCTGTCAATCTTATGGGAGTAAGATGGTATCTCATTGTAGTTTTGATTTGCATTTCTCTGATAACTAAAATTTGGAGCATTTTCTTATGTGCTTTTTAGCCATTTGTATTTCTTCTTTGGAGAAATGTCTGTTTAAATCTTTTTCCCATTTTTTAAATGGGTTGTTTATCTTTTTATTTTCAAGATATATGTGTTCTTTATATATGCAAGTTATAAGTCTCTTATCAGATATATGGTTGCCAAATATTTTCTCCCACTGTGTGGGTTCCCTTTTTACTTTCTTGAAAAACTCCTTTGAGTTGCAGAAGGTTTTAATTTTGAGGAAGTCCCATTTATCTATTAGTTCTTTGCTGTTCATGCTTTTGGTGTGGTATTAATGAATCCTTTTCCTATTACAAGGTCCTGTAGATGTTTCCCTACACTGCTTTCCAAGGTCTTTGTGGTCTTGGCTCTTATATTTAGGTCTTTGATCCATGTTGACTTGATCTTTGTATAAGGTGTGAGATGATAATCCTCTTTCATTCTTCTACATATGGATATCCAGTTCTCCAGGCACCATTTGTTGAATAGGCCATTCTCTCCCAGTTGAGAGGGTTTGGTGGCTTTATCGAATATTATATGGCTATATATGTGAGGTTCTGTATCAGAACTTTCAGTTCGATTCCATTGGTGTGTGTGTCTCTCCTTATGCCAATACCATGATGTTTTCACTACTGTAGCTTTGTAGTATGTTTTGAAATCAGGTAGTGTGATTCCCCTAATTTAGTTTTTCTTTTTCAATATGTCTTTGGCTATTCGGGGCCTCTTTCCTTTCCAAACAAATTTCATAGTTAGTTTTTCTAGTTCCTTCAAGAAAGCTGTGTTGATTTTTATTGGGACTGCATTGAATGTGTAGATCAGTTTTGGTAGGATAGACATCTTAATAATATTTAGTCTTCCTATACATGAACAAGGAATATTCTTCCATTTATTTAGGTTTTCTTTGATTTCCTTGAACAGTCTTGTATAGTTCTCAGTGCATAAGTTTTTTACCTCTTTAGTTAAATTTATTCCTAAATATTTGATTTTTTTATTTACTATTGTAAATGGTATTTATTCTTGATTTCCTCCTGATCTTTCTCATTATTGGTGTACAAAAATATTACTGATTTTTGAGCATTGATCTTATAACCTGCAACTTTCCTAAACTCATTTATGAGTTCTAGAAGCTTTGTTGTAGATCTCTCAGGGTTTTCTATGTATAGAATCATGACATCTGCAAATAATGAAATTTTGACTTCTTCCTTTCCAATTTGAATGCCTTTTATGTCTGGTTCTTGCCTCAGTGCTCGAGCAAGTACTTCTAAGACAATGTTAAATAGAAGGGGAGACAATGGGCATTCTTGTCTTGTTCCTGACTTTAGAGGGAAGGATTTTAGGATTTTTCCATTGTAAACAATGTTGGCTGTAGGTTTTTCATATATACTTTTTATCATGCTCAAAAGAATTTTCCTTGTATTTCGATCTTTTGGATTATTTTTATCAAGAAAGGGTGCTGTATTTTGTCAAATGCTTTTTCTGCATCTATAGATATAATCATGTGATTTTGTTTCCTTCAATCTGCTTATATGGTGTATTACATTGATTGATTTTCTTATGTTGAACCATCCTTGCATACCTGGAATGAATCCCACTTGGTTGTGGTGTATAATTCATTTAATGTGTTGTTGAATATGATTAGCAAGTATTTTGTTAAATATTTTTGCATCTTGGTTCATTAGAGAAATGGGTCTGTAATTTTCCTTTCTTGTGGTGTCTTTGTTTACCTTTGGTACTAGGGTAATGTTGGCATCATAGAAGGAGTTAAGCAATGTTCCTTTTGTTTCAATTTTTTGGAATAGTTTCAGCAGGATTGGTGTTAGTTCTTTCTGGAATGTTTTGTAGAATTCACCTATGAAGCCGTCTGGCTCTGGGCTCTTCTTAGTTGGGAGGTTTTTAAGGACAGATTCTATCTCTTTACTCGTGATTGGTTTATTGAGATGATCAATTTCTTGTTTCGTCAATATGGTCTGCTCATGTGTTTCTATTAATTTGTCCATTTCCTCTGAATTGTCATTTTTGTTGGAATATAGTTTTTCAAAGTATCCTCTTAGGATAATCTTTATATCTGTGGGGTCAGGGGTGATAACTCCTTTCTCATTTCTTATTTTGTGTATTTGCATCTTCTCTCTTTTTTTCTTTGTTAGTCTCACTAAAGGTCTGTCAATTTTGTTGATCTTCTCAGAAAACCAGCTCTTGGTCTTGTTTATCTTTTCAAGTGCTTTCTTATTTTCTATTTAATTTAGTTCTGCTCTTATCTTTGTTATTTCCTTCCTTCTTCTTCCTGTTGGATTACTTTGTTGTTTTTTTTCTTATTCCTCCAAATGTGCAGTTAGTTCTTCAATTTTTGCTCTTTCTTCTTTTTTAATGTATGAATTTCATCAAATCAATGATGTATGAGGCTATAAATTTCCCTCTCAGTACTGCTTTTGGTGCATCCCATAAATTTTGGTACGTTGTGTTATCGTTATCATTTGTTTCAAGGTAGTCATTGATTTCTTTTGAGATTTCCTCTTTGCCCTAAAGTTTTTCTAAGAGTGTACTGTTTAATTTCCAAATTGTGGTGTGAAATCTGGGCCTCTGACTCATGCAAGTTTCCAGCTTCAATCCACTGTGGTCAGAGATATTATTTGGTATGATTTCAATCTTTCTGAATTCATTAAGCTTTTCTTTGTGGCCTAGCATATGGTCTATCTTGGAGAATGATCCATGTGCCCTTGAGAAAAATGTATATCCTGCTGTGTTTGGGTGTAATGATCTATATATGTCTATTAGATCCAGCTCTTCTAATATACTGTTCAAATGTTTTGTTTCTTTAGTGATTCTCTTTTGAGATGTTCTCTCCAGAGTTGATAGTGGTGTATTAAAATCCCCCCTATAATTGTAGATGTATCTATTTTTTCACTTAGTTTTTCCAGCATTTTCCTCATGTCTTTAGAGGCGCCCTTGTTAGGAGCATAAATATTTTTGATTGTTCATTCTTCTTGCTGGATTGTCCCTTTCACTAATATGTAATATCCTTCTTTGTCTCTCACAATTGTTTCGCATTTAAAGTCTATTTTGTCTGATATTAATATAGCTATTCCTGCCTTTTTTTGGTTATTGTTTGCTCATATGATTGTTTTCCAGCCATTCACTTTCAACCTCCATGAGTCTCTGGGTCTAAGATGTGTCTCTTGTAGACAGCATATAGATGGGTCATATTTCCTTATCCAATGTCCCAGTCTGAATCTTTTGATAGGTGAGTTTAATCCGTTGTCATTCAGTATTATTACTTTCAAGGAATTATTTGTGTTAGCCATATTTTGATTGGAGTTGTGTTTGTCATATTTTGTTTGCTTTTTTTTCTCCCCTTCTCTTTTTGTCTTTTTTGTCGCTCTTACCCTCTCCTCCAACTCTGCCTGTCCTGGTTTTTCCTTTCTTCCTGCAGAACTCCCTTTAGATTTTCTTGAAGGGGAGCTTTCTTGTTGGCATACTCTTTCAGTTTCTGTTCATCTGTGAATATTTTGCACTCTCCATCATTTTTGAATGCTAGTTTAGCTGGATAGAGTATTCCTGATTGGAAATTTTTTTCCTTTAATACCTTTACTATATCATTCTATTTCCTTCTTGCCTCCACGGTTTCAGATGAGAAATCAGCACTTAATCTTATGGAGCTTCCCTTGTATGTGATGGTTTTCTTTTCTCTTGCTGCTTTTAGAATTTTCTCTTTGTCTTGAGCGTTGGATTATTTGACAAGTATATGTCTTGGGGCGGGCCTGTTTGTGTTTATGACAATTAGAGTGCGCTCTGCTTCTTGGATATGTACATCTGTCTCTTTCAGTAGATTTGGGAAGTTTTCAGCCATTATTTCCTGCAACACTCCTTCTGACCCCTTTCCCTTCTCTTCTCCTTCTGGAATGCCTATAATACTTATGTTTGAGCGTTTTGCATTATCATTCAGGTCCCTAAGTCCTAGCTGGATTTTTTCTACCTTTTTATCGACCAATTCTACTATCTGTTTGATTTCTGATGTATTGTCTTCCACATCACTAATTCTCTGCTCTGCCTCTTCTAGTGTGCTGATATTTGCTGCAAGTGTATTTCTGATTTCTTGAACTGTGGTGTTCATTCCCATCATATCTGTTATCTTTTTGTGTATCTCTGCAATTTCTCCTCCAAGTGTTTATCTTTATGTTGTTAACCTCTTCCTTTACTTCATTAAATTTGTTGGTGATAAATGTTCTGAGAGCTTTCATTTCTTGTGCGAAATTCTGTTCCCCTTTCTGATTTTTAGTTTGTACATTGGATTCAGCCAGGTTTTCCTGATTACTGGTTTGGTTTGTAGATTTTTGTTGCTGTCTGGTCATCATTTTATCTTGACGGGTTTAATCAGTTCTTTAGCTTCTTTGTCTAGTCTTGTGGATTAATTAGCTGTTGTTTTTGTGTAAGAGTTATATCTTCTCTTTGTCACTTTGTTCTTCTTATTCTAATTTCTTATTGCTGGATGAGTTCACTTTAAAGGAAAGTATTAGTGTCGGGGAAAGGCAATTGTGTAAGCAAGGCAAAAGTGTAAAGTTGTATTGGTGATAAATGTTAACAGAGCAACAATATGAGATCTGGGAGGATGGATATTAGATTCATGTACGTTGTGTAGAGTTATAGCAGTAGGTATAGTATCTATAATGAGGTAGTCGACTGAATATGGGAGGAATATGGTATGAATTAATAAGCTAGTATTTTCATGAGAGGGAAAGAGAAAAGAAAGGTAGTAGTTTCAAGAGTGGATAACAGACTGAAAACAAAACAAAGGTATTAGAAATTAAGAGTTAGACATTTTGTGGATCAAAGAAAGGGAGGTGGAATATAGGAGAGACAGTAGATGATGGAAGATATCAAGATGTAGGGGAAAAGGGATAGTGTAGGTAGCCAAATCAATTCACACAGAAATGAGGCAGTGGAGGATGAGAAAACCCAGGAAATGTGAGGTGTTCTCTGCAGCACCTATTGTATAATTAAGTTAAAATAAAATAAGAAGAAAATGAGGGACAAGAGAGAGAAAAATCAGAAAAAAAAGAGAAGAAAGGAAGAAAGGAAAAGGGGGTGGGCAAATGGCGGGGAACAGGTAGGCTAAAGAAAAAAAAGATATACTCCAATCACAATCACAACACCAACAATAAAAAAAAATACCCTAAATAACTGAAAAAAAAAAGACTTTGGGGGATACGCTGGGAGAAAATACTAGGGGATAATGCAATGTTAGCAATCAGAACATTGAAAAAAGTAAAAAATTTAAGATAAAATGAAAATAAAAACAAAATAAATGAAACAAAAAGAAAAAACACAAACGTTGAGGTCTAGGGCATTCAAGGACCTCAGATGGACCTCAGGGTGTGATGGATTCAGGGATGGAAAGTCTGAGATATTGAAGAATCAAGAGGTGTGAGTCTCTGGGGTGTGGGCCACCAGAGTTTAGGGGACTCAGACCTGGCAACCTCAAATCTCGTCAACAGGAAGCCTGGGAGCACCGCAGTGTAACACAGCCCTCAGGGATCCCCGCAGCTGGGTCCCAGCCCTATGGGGGAAGTCAGATCCGCAAACTCTATGTTATGTCTGAACCCTGCAATTCACTCACTCACTGGGGTCTATTCTGTGGACATATCATCAATTCAGCTTTTGGCCATCTCCCACCCTTTGATTTCCCCAGAACGGCCACCTGAGGGCACCTCTACACTGCAGCCAATTTAATGACGCAGATCAGAACCCAGGCCCGTGGGTTGGGCTCCAGCCTGAACGTGGACAACAGAGTCCAAAACCGGAGTTCCCAAGCTTCGCAAAATATTCCCCAAACAGCTTCCAGATGTGTCCTCCGCCCTCACCACATCCTATAACAACCTCTCAATTACATCCCTTTATTGCCAGCAATCTAATTCCACTGCAGATCGGCAGCCGGGCTTGTGGGGGCGGGGCTCCAGGTGGAAGTGCTATTACTTGTGTCCACGATCAAAAATTCCTCGCTTCGCAACAAAACCCCGTTTGTCTCCCCAAATCGGTCTGCAAATGCGTCCGGTCCTGTCAACCCCCTAAAAGCCCACCCAGGGCTTGTGAATTCCCCAGTATCGCAGAGCCTCTGAAAAGCGCGACCGCAGTGCTGGTTCCACGGCTCCACCCCCCCCAAGGAGTGAGCAACCCGTGTGCAGCTCTCACCTCCATGCAATAGAATTTCAATTATATCTTATAGACTAATCCTTTCCGTTACCTTCCCACCAAATTGATGTCCAGACACTTCCTGCCCTGCAAAAATCCCAAAACAGCCTGGTCCTGGAGAACTTCCAATGCTCCCCAGCTGCATCTTTGCAGGAGAAACCATAAGGTAAGCTCACTCAGTCACCATCTTGCTCCTACAAAATCTGTTTTCTTCTTATTTTAAACTCTTCCTGTACTTCATTAAGTTGGTCACTAATATATGTTTTGAGATCTTTACTTGTCCGATGTTCTGCTCCCCTTCCTGGTTTTTAATTTGTTCATTGGATTCAGTGATGTTTTTCTGATTATTGGTTTGGTTGGTAGGTTTTTCTTGCTCTTTGTTCATCATTTTATCTTGATGGGTTTAATCAGGTCCTTTGTTTCTTTGTCTAGTCTTGGGGATTAATTAGTTGTTGTTCTTGCATAAGTGTTATATCTTATCTTTGTCACTTTGTTCTTCTCACTCTAATTTCTTGTAGCTGGCTAAGTTCACTTTGAAGGAAAATATTAGGGCCAGGGAGAGTAAATTGTTTAAGAAAAGAAAATGTGTAAAGTAGTATTGGTAATAAATGTTAACAGAGCAACAGTGTGAGATCTGTGAGAATGAATATTAGACTCATGTAAGTCGTGTAGATTTATAGCAGTAAGTAGAGTACCTATAATGAGATAATAAACTGAATATGGGTGGAATATAGTATGAATTAAAAAGCCAGTGTTTTCATGAGAGAGGGAAAGAGAAAAGAAAGAAAATAATATCAAGAGTAGATAAAAGAAAACAGAACAAATGTATTAAAAATTAAATGTTAGACAATTTGGGGACAAAGAAATGGAGGTGGAATGTAAGGGACAGTAGATGATGGAGGATAGCAAGATGTGGTGGAAAGGGGATAGTGTAGGTGGCCAAAATCAGTTCACAGAGAAATGAGGAAATGGAGGATGAGTAAACACAGAGAATGTGAGGTGTTCCCTCAGCACCTATTGTATAAATAAAATAAAATAAAATAAGAAGAAAAAGAGAGAAAAGCAAAAAAAGAGAAAATAAGGGGGGTGGGCAAAGAAAAGGGAGGGAAACAAGCAAGAAAATGAGAAGAAGATAGAAAAACCTAAATAAATGAAAAAGGACCTTGTAGGATACAATGCGAGAAAAGACCAGGAGATAATGCAATATTAGCAACCAAGACAATAAAAAAAAAAAAAAGAAAAAAGAGAAAAGGAAAAAAACACACACAAATGCCAAGGGCTAGGACAATCAATGACCTCAGATAGACCTCAGGGCATGGTCGATTCAGGGATGGGAAGTCTGTGATATTGCAGACTCAAGAGGTGTGATTCTCTGGATTGTGGTCCACCAGGGTTTAGGGGACACACACTTGGGAATCACACATCCAGTTAACAGGGAGCCTGGGAGCACTGCAGCACAACACAACCTTAAGGGTTCTCCCAGCTGGGCGCCAGCCCTAGGGGGCCTTCAAACTCTGACCTCTGTGTCAGATACCCTATATTCCACCTCTCACAAGAGCCTCTTTTGTCACTGTCTCAACAAATTGACTTCCAGACACCTCCCATCCTGCAAGCCCCCAAAACAGCCCTCTGGGGGCACTGCTGCACTACAAAAAATTCAGGGACCACCACAGATGGGCCACCAGCCCTAGGGGGAGGGGCTCTAGCCGGAAGCTCTGATCTCCATGTCAGAAACCCAAAATTCCAACTCTCACAAGAATCTCCTCTGTCACTGTCTCACCAAATCAACTTCTAGGCACCTCCCACCCAGCAAGCCCCTGATGCAGCTCGCTTAGGGCTTGGGAACTCCCCAGCATAACAAAGCCTCCCAGAATCACCACCGCTGGGCCTCCAGCCCCAAGGGGAAGCATCCTGCATGCAACCCCAATCTCCATGAAAGAGACCCAACATTCTACCTTTTACAAGAATCTTCTTTGTCACCGTCCCACTAAATTGATGCCCAGACACCTCCTGCCATGCAAACACCTGAAACAGAGCAGTCCAGCATGATTCCAACCCTACTCAGCCACTTCTTTGCAGGAGAGATTATAAGGTGCACTCACTCAGATGCCATCTTGCCCCGCCTCCTATAAATTTAAATATTAAGGGAAAATGTAGACCAAATGGGCTAGAGGCTTTTCTGGAATGTGTGAAGTCCATACTGGAGGCCTGCCTAAGATGTGGAAGATATATGCTAATTCAAGCCTATTGAGAACTGAAACAAAAGGACCATTTGTCTGTTCTTCTCTGTATAAAAGGGACTCTGGAGTCTTGTTCAGACCTCGAGATTGAATCAGAAACCTCCGGAGTCCAGCTGGCCGTCAATAAACCATTTTTCATTTTTCCTTCTCAAAATCATTCCTGAGTCCTGGCCTCTCTATACGCAAATAATTGAACCTCTCTCAAATTCTACAACATTTCTGGGGGCTCATCAGGGATTGCAAATGAAGGCCAGAGATGGTAGCATTTTGCTGCACCTTCCAAATCCCCAAGGAAGCCGGGAGGACTTGGGTGAACCCCAAATCTGAGCACCCTTGGATTAAATTTAGTCCAGAAAGATGTGGGCTCCACCAGAGTCTTCCCGATGAAAATTGAGGGCAATGGAAGGTCTGAGGAGAAAGATTCTGGGAACAAAAAAGAACCTGAACATGGAAGAAGGTGAGACTCCCAGGGTGAGCACACTCTGGAAAGCCCTAGCTTTAACTGCTAGGAGTGGGAGGCTGATCACCTCCTGAGAGAACACCAGTAATCCCAGAAAATTGGGAGGAAGCCATTCTCTCTAGGTCTGGAAAAAGGGGAAAAAACAGGAAAAAGCCTTGATGTTTTGGGCTTGTCTAACTGCATGTTGGAATCAGGTACTGGTCTTATATCCACTGAAGGAGTGGAGTCTTGATTATAATAGGAAGGGCTATTTATAGGTTCAAGTCCTAACATCCTGGAAATTGGTCTGGATTTTTTTTTAAAAACTTGATTACAGGAAAATGGATTGGCTTTTCTAGTGAAGCTTGATCTGGGTATAAAGTTAAACAGTGAAAAAGGTCTAGCTGGAATCTTTTGTTATGGTGCTGAATTGTGAATGAATTTGCTTTATACCAAGTGTTAAGTGTTCTAAGGTTTTGTGATGGCTGTGGGGGCAGCCATGATGAAAAAATATATATAGAACTTGTGGGTCAGATTAGTGACCTTTGTGCTTCTGTCTGTGTCAGCTCAGTGCTAGTGTTAGAGTTGTGTGGTTGTGTAAAGTAGAATTTAATTTAGCTGGAACCCTCCCTTGCCATTGGCAAGGGAGTGAAATGATTATTGGGCAAAACTGAGGAGTCTGGATGTTTGTGGAGTCTAGATGTTTGTGCATGCTCTGCTGTCTTGTCTCTGATCTGCCCCTTTGCCAGGGCTTGGAGGCCATCTGTGTCTGCACCACACACCCAAGTTTGTTGGGGCTGCCCCAGTCAGGGTGGCTGGGTCCCCAGGAAGGGTGCCGAATTTGAGTAGATTCTGTCTGCCCATTTTGGCAGAAAGCTGGAAAGGGGGGAGTGGCTTGTTCCTTTCCAGTGAGTCCACACTTTCTATTCATAAGCCACATTCCTATTTGGTTGTTGTGTACCCGACTGCCTGGGAGGGGGAAAGTGAAGGGAGTGAAAAGCAGAATCAAAATAAATGCAGTAAAGTTCCCTCCCTAGGGTGTCAAGGCCAAAATCTCTCTCTATAAGACTGTAGAAATACTTTGGAATGTTTTAGAACTGCAAAATCATCTGAAGAAAGGAGGCTATGGCTCAAAACAATAAACCGCTAAACATTTGATAGCCTTTTCAAAGGTCTGGCTGGGAACTTCAAGGTTGTGAAACTACAGAGGGAAAAGAAAAAAAAAGGAATGAAATGCTGCTTTAAAATCTATGTTGGATTGGGAAAAGTGGACATGGTGGCTGATGGGTATGGGGAAAGGCGGGAGGAGATGAGAAGTGGAGGTGTCTTTGGGACATGGAGCTGCCCTGGATGGTGCTTCAGGGGCAGTCACCGGACAGTGTAAATCCTCACAGGGCCCACTGGATGGAATGGGGGAGAGTATGGGCCATGATGTGGACCATTGACCATGAGGTGCAGAGGTGCCCAGGGATGTGCTTACCAAGTGCAATGGATGTGTCATGATGATGGGAATGAGTGTTGCTGGGGGAGGGGGAGAGGTGGGGTGGGGGTGGTGGGGTTGAATGGGACCTCATATATATATATATTTTTAATGTAATATTATTACAAAGTCAATAAAAAAATAAAAATAAAAAAAGGAAAAAAAAGAAAACAGCTTTACAAACAGTAAAAAAATAAAAAATAAAAAATAAAATAAAATCTATGTTTGGCTTTTGTCAGTTGCCAGCGCCTAAGAATTCACGGTAAAAAGGTAAAAAGGTAGTTTAAAATGAATCTTTAAATGCCAATACTCTCTTGCTCGTGAATTAAATGCATACCTTGCAGATGAGAATTTGTTCCATTACTAAGAAAAGGCAGGACTTCAAAGAATTGTTATTAATAAAATTCTTGTAGCTTAATTAATAAAGGTATCCAATTCACCTTAAGGTTAAAAAAATTAATAAAAACTGTAACTGAGTTAAGATCATTTATAAATGCATTTATATTATAAAACAGGAGAAAGATAATAACTGAAATTATAGCTGAGTGAATTTAGCCTGAAACTATTATTTAAGTGTAAATTCTAAACTAACCTTACCTTCATTTATGGTTGCTTCGAGCCTAGCCTCACCCCTTGCCTTTGCCTGTGGTTGTTTCATAAGAGCTCCTGTTCTACTGGTATTAGTAACCCTGCTTTCTCTCATCAATCTAAGTGTGGACTGGATTGCTGCCTGGTGGAATTCTTATCCCTCGGGTTTAAAGAACCACTGATGTTTTATTATCTCCAAGGACTGCAGGAAATAAAGGGAGTCTCCTGCCTTGACTGTCAGTGTTCCTAGGAGTGGCAATTCATGATAGAAACCAGTTTGTCTCCCTGAGGCTTCCAATAGCTGCAGTGAATATACATAAAATTAGTCTTGTTGCTTACCAAAATTCTGCTAAATTCAAGGTAAAATATAAAGTTCTGAAACAAAAGACAATTGTGTTGGAGCATTGGGAACATTTTGGTTACAAGCCATTAGTTAAGAAACAAAATTATTGTGTAAAACTGCATGGTCATAGTGTAAAACTGCACAATCATAGTACAAATTAAGAAGTTTCACGAGTCTTTGAAATGTTTTGCAGTCACACTTATTTTGTGAAATATGGAAGTTTTAAGTAACTAAAGTTATGTTTTTGTGTCAAACTATTCATGCCTGCCTATTTGCTCAAATTATTGAGGTTAACTATGCAGTTATATAAGTAATATATATTTCTGGACCCCAAATTAAGCTAAACAGTATATAAAATAATGCAAATTATAAGTAACATCAATGAGTCGTGTTTCTGTGTCTAACTCTCTGTGTCTGCCCATTCGCTCAGTGTATGTCTTCATACATCAGGATGATAATATCAAATAACAAGAGAAAACTCCTGAAAGAGCTCTATTCAAATTGTTAAAAATTAAATATGCAGTTATATATGTGAATAAATATTCTTGGAGCCCAAATTAGACTAAGCAGGATGAAAAGGCCATACAGAAATCTGATTATAGGAACTATTGTAAAAGGGCCTCCTCTTTGCAAGAGCTTTGAAGGCAAGACTAAGTATGGCAGATTAAACCTATCTACTAGGCTAAGAAATTAAGAATCAGTTTGCCCTGTAATTTCCCAGTTTAAACCTTTTGTCAGCCATAAAATATATAAAAAAAACACAAAGATTAGTTTAGATTTCACACAAAGTATGAAAATATTAACTAATGTAACCTGGCAGCCTACTGCCTCTGTCTCCCACTCCCAGGTTAAACAGCAACAAAGGAAACCAGCTTAAGCCAGTCTTATAGGCAATAAAAAAAGATGCCCAAGAAAGAGCTAAGTCAATAGCAATTCAGCACTAAATTCCATTCCTTATTTGCCAAAGGGGAGCAGGTAAAAACTAAAATGGTTGGAATATGATAGAGGAAGCAGTTAAATCACAAACTTTTGCACAGGAAAGTTAGATATTCTCAGATAAGCTGTAACTTCGGAAGTATCCAATCTATAAAAAAACAGAAAAAATGCTTACGTGCTAAGCTTAGGAGTATAAATTGTGTCATTTTTCTTTGTTCAGGGCACCAGCCATATTTTCTGGTTGTGCGCCCCTTCTTGCAAGATTGAGAATAAATTCTTTTCTTCTCCACAATCAGGTGAGCCTTATTTTCTTCCAGAAAAAGATTTCTTTCCAACAAAATAAAGGTAATTAGTGGCTCTGTTGACAAATTTCAATAAGTAAAGAAAAGTCCATAAAAACTATGGAGAGATCTTTCCTGGATTATGATTAAACAAATTAAATAATTGTGTAATTTATTTTGAAACCTGGTAGTCAGTATGCTTTTAAAAATTACTCATTTTCATAACTTAAACAAAAAACGTTTTAGCTTCCTGTAAAGATAAAAAGAGAACATTCCTTGCATAAACTATAATGGTTTAATTTTATTTAGCTTGAGTGTAAACTCCCATAGTTAACTTATAAACTAAATTAAAATTATGTACAAAATCTTTAGAGTACTGAAAATTTAAGTTCACATTATTAAAATTAAACTAAAGAAAAATTTGTAAATATGCTCTCTTAAAGAAATAAAGTAAATTTCTTTGGTTAGTAATTATAATTTAATAAGTTTATTTAAATGTAAGATAAATAGTCAATTTGGTTGTAGTCAATTATAAAAAGTTTATAAAACATCTTCCAAACTGTGAAAACATTTAAATAGTTCTAGTTCTAGAAGTCATTGTTAACTAAAAACTTGGATTAGTATTGCTTGCAAAAAAATAACTTCGTGGTAATGAAACCTGTCTGAAGCCCACTGCATGGTGCATATTTAAGTAAATGGTGATAAAAAAAATTATCGATTCTATTAAGAATCTTCTGTTTGCATTTTAACAATGAAAAATAGTTTTTTTCCCTCTATTACTAAAGTAAAAAACCTACTATTATCTTCATGGTAAAATTGTATAAGTACACAGTCATTTGATGTATGATGTGTTGCATTAACTTGTTTAAAATATGTATAAAAACAAAGAACAAACTCTAACATTGTCAAACTCTTTTGTGCATTCAAACCAGGCCTTGAATACATTACAGGTTGTCTCTCCATGTCAGTTATTGGCTAGGCTCTTCACTGATCCCTCAATTAAAAATATTTGCTATATCAGCCTCTGGTTCTGCTCCTGAAGTCAATGGAAACTATGTTGCTGTTTCAAGCTCCTGCAGCAGCCAATGATGACTCGGTACAGCCAGGTGTACAATGGATATCGCCTCCAGACTGGCACTGTTCCATAGTGCCAGAGAGCACTGTGCACCAGGCTAGTAGAATACCGGAAAATCTCTCTAGGATCAACAATGCTGTGACTTGCTCACTGCATGAAGAACATACTAAGGGGAGCCATGATACCAGGATACTGTAAGTAAAACTTAAACACAATTGGCATTGTGGCCTGCTCTCATGGAGAGATAACATGTAAAGTGTTACAAACCTGAAACTTAAAACTAATAATTGCAACTCTGAATCCTTATGCATTAAGTAATACATTAGTTAATATTAACTGCTGTACTTTTATCCTGTACTAAATATATGCCTAATAATTATAAAGTTATCTTTTCTATTTTAAATCAAGTGCAAAAGTATGTTAGACATGTTAAATTTCTAGTAAATTCATTTTGTAAACAGTTAATAAACATGTCTATAAAATAAATGATGGCAGTCTCAGCCAGGCTCAGTCAACTTACTATTCTACTGTACTCTATTGTGTAGCAAAAATGAGGCTTGCTTGGTAATAATGAGTCACCTATTGAACAAGTCAAAATTACCAGAAATTGTACAATTAAAACCAAAATATAAAAAACCTTTATTCTGTAGTTCTAATCACTCCCACAGCCAAAAACTAAGAAAATTTCCAACTTGTACTAATCCTGAATAAAACCAATTGCCCAAAGGGTGCCAGTTCACCAGGAGCATCTGACAAAGCACATGAGTACCAATCATTAAACAATTTGAAATGTGTCTTCGAACAAAGCTAAGTATCTATTGCAATTTCTCTCTAAAAATAAATAACTTAGAAAAAGTATATATATATATATATATATATATATATATATATACTGTTCCCACCAGCTTTTTAAAAGTAGTGCCATCTTTATAAGCACCTAACCTTGTCTACCTCTCAAATCCAATGTCCTCTTTTAAAAAATGGTTATTCCAAATTTTTAATTAAGTTTGTTTCTTTCAGAGTGAACATCTTATTAACCATATGAAAACTTCAACTTCTTACAGAAGGCCAGATCCATCTTCCTCCAGTTAAAATAAAATAGAGTTTTATACCTTGTTAGGCAATGACTACAGCCCATGGCCAGCAGGAAGCCATTACAGAAAAGAGATCATCTCCCTTCAGCATCCCTTTAAGATTAAAGGTGTAAACTCTTTAAGGGTAAAACAAAATTAATAGATGGATCTGGAGCCTGACTGAAAATCTATGTGGGTGCCCGAGGTCCCAGGATGACTGCAGGGGGGGCCTTGCCCCAGAATTCTACTGTCCAGAGTAAAAACTCATAAAATTTTGGAACAGGCTCCTGGATGCTACACTGAAAATTGATAAGTAAAGTAATCAATCAAAACAACAAACGGCCATCCACCTCATAGTTCCAACAATAATTATGCTAAAGCTTAGCAAGTTTAACTTTGGCATAAGGGGTGAATGATGTGGGCTATGGGTAGGAGGCTCTTTATCTCTTAATAGATAACCTAAGCTGTCTGTGACTTGTAGGTGTGGGACGATAAGAGGCTGCAGTCCTGCCCTTGGTAACCGTGGTGGAGACTCCAGTCCCAGGAAATATTTAACAATGCAAAGTCTATAAACTTTAATATTCAGGGAAAATGCAGACCAAATGGGCTAGAGGCTTATCTGGAATGTGTGAAGTCCATGCTGGGGGCTTGCCTAAGATGTGGAAGATATATGCTAATTCAAGCCTATTGAGAACTGAAACAAAAGGATCATTTGGCCTTTCTTCTCTGCATAAAAGGGACTCAGGAGTCTTGTTCAGAGCTTGGGATTGAAACAGAAAGCTCCTGAGTCTGGCCAGCCATCAATAAACCAATTTTCCTTCTCAAAATCATTCCTGAGTCCTGGCCTCTCTATACGCAAATAATTGAACCTCTCTCAAATTCGACAACAAAATCAGTTAGCTGATATTTTCAATGTAAAATGAAACATACAGAAAATTTGCAACTTTATTTTCTTTTCCATCATTTGGGCTATGTAGAATTTGAGATGCTACTTGGTATAGCTGGAATTCCTTCTGTGACATCCTGGTCTGAACAAGATCCTCAGGCTTGTAAATGCCTTTGGGGCAAAGGTTAATCTGAATTCAGCCTTAACCTAAAGTTCTTTGGTCCAGATTCACCTGGAATGAACTGGTTTCTGGTATGTACTGAGTCAGATACCCACCCATCTTACTACATGGATTTTTGGTTGTTAAGGGATTTTTTTTTCTGTGTAGTTTTTATTTATTTATTTTTTATTTATTTTTAAAAAAATATTACACTCAAAAAATATGAGGTCCCCATTCACCCCCACCACCCCCACCCTACCACTCCCCCCACAGCAACACTATCCCCCATCATAATGACACATCCATTGCATTTGGTGAGTACATCTCTGGGCATCGCTGTACCTCATGGACAATGGTCCACATCATAGCCTGCACTCTCCCACGTTCCATCCAGTGGGCCATGGGAGGATCTACAATGTCTGGTAATTGTCCCTGCAGCACTACCTAGGACATCACCAAGTCCGGAAAATGCCTCCGCATCTCATCTCCTCCTCCCATTCCCCGCACCCAGCAGCCACCATGGCCACTTTTTCCACACCAATGCCACATTTTCTCGATTACTAACCACAATAGTTCATGAATAGAATATCATTAAGTCCACTCTAATGTTAAGGGATTTAATGGTTCCTCTCAGTTGCTTTCTATGTGATACCAAAACAGACAGACAATATGCTGCACATGCTCCATCAACAAATTGGCAGTTTTACTGAAATATTTAGAATGATTTCTGAAAATTGGTTAATCTAATTGTTACCTCCAAAGAGGGAAGCTTATTTTTTTATTTCCTACTTCCTCTTGCCCTGACATTCCTTTTGTTACCATATTGGAAAAGAAAGAGGGGCGCTAAAAAATTCAGCAAAGATATAAAAAAATGGGCAATCTCTACCACACTCTTTTCAGGGAAGCCCAGGTTTGGAAAGTCCTGTGGAAAATATAAGTATGGCTTCCTTATGGGGAAATGAATTGAATTAAAATTGATATAAAGTATGTATGTATTTATATGTGAATGAAAATTTTGTGAAGTATGTATGTACTTATATGGGTATGAGTAGTATGTATGTGTGTGTGTATGCAAGCATATGTGATGTAATTGGGAGAAGTGTACATGCTACTTATTCAGGGATTCCGAAGACAACTGGTGTGGGGAGAATATTAAAATTACTCTGAAAATATAGACTAAAAAGGAAGGCTTATATGCATTCAATCATTCCATAATCTGCACCTCTAATATCCAGAAGTTGCCATTTAATTTATGTGGTTCCATGTCTCCTTCAAAGCCATCTCCACACTTGAGGCTGAAAGGGAGAGGGGCAAGTAAGATTTTTCTTTTTCTGAAGGCTGTATGTATTCTTCTAGCAGAGGAGAATTCCTCTAAAGAAAATCTTTTTTCACACTAGTCTTTTGAAATTTACTGTTTTGTAATCTCATAGTAAACAATAGGTATTCACTAGAAAAATTAACTTAATGTGATTTATCTTTGTTTATTCATTTTAACCCAGCTCTTCTTGTCTTGAAGAGTTGCATAATTTATGCAAATGACCCAAGGATTTAATCTTCCAATGGAAATATCACACGTTGCCCTCAGGAGAGTGATTTTTGTGCTGTACTGTTTCCCTGACTGACATTTATTTGACTCTCAAATGTGTTTACATTGTTGGCTTAATTGGGAGTTCTTTCCTAAATCAATAAAATGCTGTATGTCTTCCTTCAAAGTGGTGTCAATATTACTTTTTCTTTTTTTTTTCTTTTTTCTCTTAATTCCTTGCAGTTACAAAATTTTTGTTTGACTTGTGAATTTTGTACTCCTAAAATTGTAAAGAAATAGAATAAATGTCCTTTTAGTCTTCTTGGAAATGTGTGAGTCTTTAAACTTTATTTCAGAACTTACTGTAATGAAGGATGAAATCTGTGGACAAGGTCCCCTGCTCCTTGGGGATGTTAAGGTTAGGTTTGCCAGAGGCAAGTCTATAGTTTGTTCTCAAAAGTTTTTAGCTCACCTCCTGGCTGTTTCTTTGTAAGGGGTATGAGAGGGGGTTAGAAATAGAGCAGGATGAGAATCTGACCCATTGTGACCATTCAGGTGGCTCTGGCCGGAAAATCCCCCTTTATGTGGCAAATACAAACATTTGAAATGGAGGGAAAAACCAGGTTTAAATGAAGAGTGACACCAGTTCCCATTTCAACTCTCTTGCCTATATATAACCATATGTGCCTACTCATTTATTTCCTAGACATCTGTTCACCCCATCTTTTGAACAGAGCCTGAATTTGAATCCAACCAGATACTAGGACACAAATATATTGAGATTCAATAAAACAGTGCATATATGTGTCAGTAGCACTTTTTCTTTTTTTTTTTTTTAATTTTTTTATTTTTTATTGACTTTGTAATAATATTACATTAAAAATATATATGTGAGGTCCCATTCAACCCCACCCCCCCACCCCCCCTCTCCCCCCCCCCCAACAACACTCGTTCCCATCATCATGACACATCCATTGGATTTGGTAAGTACATCTTTGGGCACCTCTGCACCTCATATACATTGGTTCACATCATGGCCCATACTCTCCTCTATTCCATCAAGTGGGCCCTGTGAGGATTTACAATGTCCGGTGATTACCTCTGAAGCACCATCCAGGGCAGCTCCATGTCCCAAAGACTCCTCCACCTCTCATCTCTTCCTGCCTTTCCCCATACCCTTTGTCCATTATGTCCACTTTTCCCAATCCAATGCCACCTCTTCTATGTGGACATTGGATTGGTTGTGTCCATAGTAGCACTTTTTCTATGTTCAAACTCAGTTTACTAAAATGAATGCTAAGATGGTATTTTGAAAACTTTTTCACCCTATTGTATGTTTCAAGCAATGTTGACCTATTCCTACTGTGCCCATCTGCCTGTGTGCTACAGGAGTGACACAATATTAATGGTACATGTTCTTTCATTGCTAGAATAATCATAATGTTGTAGAATTTGAGAGAGGTTCAATTATTTGTGTATAGAAAGGCCAGGACTCAGGAATGATTTTGAGAAGGAAAAATTATTTATTGACGGCTGGCCAGACTCAGGAGCTTTCTGTTTCAAACCCGAGCCCTGAACAAGATTTTTGAGTTCTTTTTATGCAGAGAGGAAAGGCCAAATGGTCTTTTTGTTTCAGTTCTCAATAAGTTTGAATTATCATATATATCTTCCACATCCTAGGTAAGCTTTTAGCTTGGACTTCATACATTCTAGATAAGCTTTTAGCACATTTGGTTTGCATTTTCCCTGAATTTTTAAAGTTTATAGAGTTTGCATTGATAAACTGTTTCCTGGGACTGGAGTCATTGCCATGGTCACCAAGGGCAGGGCTGCAGCCTCTCACCATCCCACACCCACAAGCCAGGACAGACAGCTTAGGTTAAGGTTATCTGAAGAGACAAAGAGCCTCCCACCCATAGTCCACATCAATAAGTCTACTTAAGTTCATAATTGCATCCCCCCCACTTAATATATCATTTATATAATCTAAATTTTCATTACAAATAAAAAATTAACTCCAAAAATAAAAATAAAAATATAGATTGGAAAACAAACATCACAGCCATCTACTTTGTCTCTTGTCATTTGTAATTTTTTCCTTTGCCAATCACCATTGGTTTTCCTTTATTGCTCTCCTTCTGTTTAAATTGTTATTTAGATACCCAGTTGCTTTCTCAGAGCCTGCTCCTCTGTGGCATATAATATGAATAGTTATATTCCTACTTCTTATATGAAAAATATTCATTCAAAATAATTGGACGTTTAATTGTTCTTGCTTTTGATTTTCTGTATTCTTTGGTATTCTATCTAGTCATGCATTTCTCCTTCCCATGGCCTCCATTTTGGGAATGAAATTAAAAATATTGCCCCCCCCCAAAAAAAAGAAAACCCTTAAAATTCTTTTTCCTCTTCTGAGTTGCTTTTGTCAGACCTTATTAGTGAACAACAGTAACTTTCTTTTTGCCAGAGTAATGAGTAAGATTAAAGGACCAGCTAGTGCTTCCTTCTGTAGTTCAGAGTTTAAGAGCTTGGGCTCTGAAATTAAATTGCTTTGGTTTAAATCCAAATGTTTCCATTTAATACCTATGTGACCAGAGAAGTAATTTACACTCTCTGATCCTTAGTTTCATGATCTGTAAAATGTGGGTTTTACTAATAGGCTATATAGGTAGCACTTACCATATGCCAGGCATGGTTTCAAGCACTTTAAATGTATTAGCTCATTTGATTTTGATAGTACCACAATGTCAGTAATCAGTGCCATCCTATATTTTAGATGAGAAAACTAAGACGTGAAGAAGAAAAATAACTTGGCCAAGGTCATATAATTAGTAAGTGGTGGAACTGGACTTGTGAAGCTGGATAGTTGAATTCTGGAGGCAACACGCTGACCATTATGCTCTATTGCCTCTATATTAAACTACTGAGTGTAAAGCACATAGCAAAGTGCTTGGCACATAACATTTACTAAGTGTTAGTATTATCATTGTCATCATTTGTTCTTGGCTTTCTTAATTTTATCACTATTGCTATTCCTGTAGTGGCTATATAAGGATGATTGCCTTGGTCCCTGCCCCAGAACAACAACAACAAGGACAACAATAGTGATATAGGCAGCAGCTGCTGCTTAATCCTTCATTATCTTGTGTACTTTGTATTTAAACCACAAGTATGACAAAGAAATGTGAAAGGAGACACTAAATGTTAATACCTCTTTTCCAAATTGTGAAAATCATATGCCTCATGTCACCACCCTTCCAGCCACAAGCCAACAAAAACTGCTTAAAGCAAGGGAAAAAATTTAGCAATTGCAAAGTTCAAATAAAGTTTCTGTTTCTTAATAAACAGGGATAAGAATATCAAAGATTAATTGCGGCGGCTTGCTCAGTCAGTGGCGGTGGGGGTGCTCTGCCCCACATTGGGCGCCAGCTGCGACGGTTTGCTCGGTCGGTAGAGGTGGGGTCTGGCTGCGGATGAGGGGTCGGTCCAGCTCTGGACGAGGGGTCGGTCCCGCTTGGGATGAGGGGTCGGTCCCACTTGGGACGAGGGATCGGTCTCACAAGGGGTTGCGCGGTTCGGCTGACGGGGTCGCCCGGCGAAGCCGGCGATGAAGGGGTCGCCCGGAGAAGCAGGCGACGAAGGGGTCGCCCGGAGAAGCAGGCGACGAACTGGGGACAAGGGAGGCCAGGCCCTTGTCGGGGGCTCTCAGGACTGGAGGGCGCATGGCAGAAGAACTACCGCGGAGACAAGGTAAACACGCAAGTCCACTTTACTGAGGGAGAGGCAACAGTTTTATAGGGGCTGGGGAAGGCTGATTGGTCGAAGCCACGCCCTGTTCTAATTGGTTGCCGGCGAAAGGTCAGTGGGCGGTACTGGGCGGGGGAGGGGTGGTGGTTAGGGATTGGCTGTCGCTGTTGCTGGGGGAAGGGGCAGGGTTTCGGGATTGGTGGCTGCTGTTGCTGGGGTGGAGGGCAGACTTGAGTTTCCCGCCCACGCCTGGCTGTTGCTGCTGTCGCGGGAGGGGAAAAGGGCAGACTGGAATTTTCTGCCCTGCGCCTGCGCAGGGAGAAGGAAGAAGAAGGGTGCCGCCCCACAAGGCATCGGGTGGCGCCATCTGGGAGGAGGGGCGGCCGCGGAAGCATGGCTGCCAAGAAGGGGAGACCCGAGGGCACTCTGCGCCCATGCCGAGCTTCCTTCAGGGGTGGCGGTGGGCCCGACCAACCACCCTATTATGGGGGCAGCGGAATTAGGCCTACCGCGGCCGCTCCCCTGCCAGGCCAGCAAACCACACTTCAGCCGGAGGGGTGACCGCATTTCCCCCTTCTTTTCAAATAAGGGCCAGGATGGCAGCAGCAACAAGTAGCCGAGGCCCAAGAGGCAGTAAGCAATGAGGGAAGCGGGGCTGAAGAGGGAGGTGAGTATGACGGGGATACAAATGTACAATTTGGGGGGCAGTATCTTGCCGTTGCAAGCAAGGGTGGCCAATGTCCAATTCTTGTTGATCTCGGTGGCTATAAGGTCCATCTGCTTGTTAAAAGTCCAGGATGACAGCACGTTACAGGTAGTTGATCTCTTCTTGGCGGCGAAGAGCGGTAGAGGCAGACTGTGTGATGGTCTGGAGGATCGCAGCGGTGAGGACAAGTCGCATCAGGGCACCAGCGACGGTGGTGGCGGCAGCGTCGGGAGTGGTGGAGACGTAGGCGAGGACAATAAGAAGGCCAAAGTCTTCACGGGTGTGAGAGAGGCCGATGTTAATGGGGCGGGCCGACATGGGGCGGCCCAATCTGCAACGCAGTAGGGGTTCAAGCGAAAAAAGGAGGGGGGCGGGGGAAAAGAAAGGACGCTTTGGATGGCTGAGAAGAGGAGTGAGGTCGAGACAGGAGGAAGCTCCGCAGAAGTATGGGGAGCTGTTAAAAGCAGAAACGTTATTAGATGCTAGAAAGCAGGCCGCAGGCCGGGGAAAGCAGGTTGCGGGCCGTTTCGCGGGGCTGGAGCTGCTTGAGAGCGATGGCGGCATGGGGGGCCGTGGTTACAATCTTCTGGGGTGGTAGTGGCTAGACAGATGGCGGAAAATATTATCAAGAAAGCAAAGGTTATGAGGAAGAAATAGAGTATTAAAGGCTGTGGGGGAAGTGAGAAGATCATTTAGAGGATAGGGTTGAGAATGGTATGTTTAAGACAGAAGCTTTGTGGTTTGTAGGAGACTGCTTTATAAACGAAGGAGAATGAGGGCAGTAAATATAGTAACGATAGATAGGAAGATGACAGTGAGGAGGAGTCTTTGTTTAAGGTTCCAATCGTCCGGCGCAACAGTGGCTAGGCCGATAGCGAGAGGTGTTGCTAAATAGACAATGGCTGCAAAGACAAAATCATCTTCTGTTTCCTTAAGAATAACTTTTCTTTAAATACTTAGTAGCATGCAATATTAGAAACTGTTTCCCAAAAGCAAGTTGGCAGGGGAGCTTGGTTGCTGTTAATCTTTCCTGTTATAAAATTACCTTTTATTATTATCATCAATTTAGTTTTATATATATATATTTAAGAATGACCTTTTGGAATTAGCCATTTAATACCTTAATGTAAACTATTGAAGATAAATTTTATCTTTACAGAACACATTCCCTTACGTAAAGTTATCACAATACCTTTTACACTTGCCGCATGCAAATTAAGTTTCAAGAGTTTATGAAAAATTAGCCATCCTACTTTAGGACAAAATACGTCTTTTTGCAAAACTTATTACATTTCCATTAGCATTTTTACAAACTTTTACCCTTTTTTAATATTCATATAAGTTTTACATTTTTATATCATCCTGTGAAGAAAAATAAGTTATTCATTTTAATCTAGGCAAGAACAACTTTTTATGAAGATGTACAGTTAATTTTGTTAATTAAGACTTACAATTTTTTAAAATTGTAGATATCTTATTAACATTTAAACTTATGTATTAATATAATAAACTTAAGTATTAATATAAGCACTTATTTAATTTTTGGCCATTTGAATAGAGCTCTTTTAAAGATTTCTAGTAATTTATATTTACCATCCGGAGGTATCACAATATACGTTGACATTGAACGAACAGACAGACAAACACAGAACAATTACAACACATTAACAGAAATATATAATTTATTTACAGTTGACTCATAATTCTTACTTTCTTGGTATAGCTGCTTTTAAATCTTTTTTTATATAGCATATCATAGATTATACCCTTCAAGATTTTTTCTGGACTTTATGTTGCCTGTAATAAGCCAGGAGGGAATCTTTTAACTTCCTGCTCCACAGCAAAAGTGACCCTATCTATAAGGCGAGTATAGGTGTCCGGGTCCCAAAGCTGACACGTGGTAAGCCATGGATTAAAGGGGAGAAGAAGGTCCCAATATACTTGAAGCTGTTTGAAAGAGATCTTACACCGGTGAGTGTCTAGGAGACTGGCGAGGGCCCGAACTTGTGGGGCTTGCTTAGCAGATAGGATGTTACCCATTGCTAATGGCCTTTTGGAGCCGATAAGAAAAGGGGCCCTTACCTTGAGAGCGCGGCGATGGGAGCCGAGGTGCGCGGTGAGACGAGGGGTCGGAGCCGGTGGGGCTCCGATGGTGGTCGCGGGCCAAGAGAAGGCCCCGACGAAGGGAGGGCGGGACGACGAGCAGTGGAGCAAGGCAAAGGGGAGCAAGCGCAGAGGGGAGGAGGCAGAGGTGAAGGCAGGGGTGGAGGTGCTCAGGCACGCGCTCCTGAGAGTCTTAATCATAGCGGGTCGGTATAAGCCCCCGACATGGAAGGAGAAAGCCATCCAGCGATTCTCCCAGACCGCCGTGGATCATATGAGGTCACCAAGGTTCAGGAGCAGCAATGCAGAGCAAAAAGATAGGGGTGAGAAGAGAGGAGAGCGTGGGGCTATGGTAGGATTACTTCAGACGTGCAAGCGCGCGCTCCCGAGAAATCCAAGGCTCCTCTTAATCATAGCGGGTCGGTATAAGCCCCCGACATGGAAGGAGAAAGCCATCCAGCGATTCTCCCAGACCGCCGTGGATCATATGAGGTAGCCAAGGCTCAGGTAGCAGCAATGTTGCACGAGAGAAGTCCCACGGTGAGAAGAGAGGAGGGGGGGGGCGCCAGGTTATGGAGTGAGGCTGTGGTGGAGTTGCCTTGCCCCACGTTGTGCTGTGGTGGGGTTGCTTTGCCCCACGTTGGGCGCCAGCTGCGGCGGCTTGCTCAGTCAGTGGCGGTGGGGGTGCTCTGCCCCACATTGGGCGCCAGCTGCGACGGTTTGCTCGGTCGGTAGAGGTGGGGTCTGGCTGCGGACGAGGGGTCGGTCCAGCTCTGGACGAGGGGTCGGTCCCGCTTGGGATGAGGGGTCGGTCCCACTTGGGATGAGGGATCGGTCTCACAAGGGGTTGCGCGGTTCGGCTGACGGGGTCGCCCGGCGAAGCCAGCGATGAAGGGGTCGCCCGGAGAAGCAGGCAACGAAGGGGTCGCCCGGAGAAGCAGGCAACGAACTGGGGACAAGGGAGGCCAGGCCCTTGTCGGGGGCTCTCAGGACTGGAGGGCGCATGGCAGAAGAACTACCGCGGAGACAAGGTAAACACGCAAGTCCACTTTACTGAGGGAGAGGCAACAGTTTTATAGGGGCTGGGGAAGGCCGATTGGTCGAAGCCACGCCCTGTTCTAATTGGTTGCCGGCGAAAGGTCAGTGGGCGGTACTGGGCGGGGGAGGGGTGGTGGTTAGGGATTGGCTGTCGCTGTTGCTGGGGGAAGGGGCAGGGTTTCGGGATTGGTGGCTGCTGTTGCTGGGGTGGAGGGCAGACTTGAGTTTCCCGCCCACGCCTGGCTGTTGCTGCTGTCGCGGGAGGGGAAAAGGGCAGACTGGAATTTTCTGCCCTGCGCCTGCGCAGGGAGAAGGAAGAAGAAGGGTGCCGCCCCACAAGGCATCGGGTGGCGCCATCTGGGAGGAGGGGCAGCCGCGGAAGCATGGCTGCCGAGAAGGGGAGACCCGAGGGCACTCTGCGCCCATGCCGAGCTTCCTTCAGGGGTGGCGGTGGGCCCGACCAACCACCCTATTATGGGGGCAGCGGAATTAGGCCTACCGCGGCCGCTCCCCTGCCAGGCCAGCAAACCACACTTCAGCCGGAGGGGTGACCGCAATTAATGATAGATGCCAAAGATGGTGAACAAAGCCTCTTCTACTAGAATAAACTCATTAGTCTCTACTCCTTAAATCATTTTAGATTGTAAATATCAAGGAAAAGAAAAGAGAAAATTCTGCAAACAATTGTATTCTTCTTTAAAAGTCAGCCACAGGAACGAGTGTTGCTGGGGGGGGGAGAGGTGGGGTGGGGGTGGGGTTGAATGGGACCTCATATATATAGTTTTAATGTAATATTATTACAAAGTCAATAAAAAAAAGTCAGCCACTGACTTCAAAATTTTCTAACACACTTGTGGAAATTTCATTTGTGCGTTTGAGATTTATTTGTGTGTTTGAGCTGTTATGATTGGAGACTGAGAATTTCAGATTAATGTTTTGTGGCCTCCCCCCCCCAAAAAAAAGACCTCTGGAAAGCTGGCAAGTGTTCACATGTCAGCCCTAGAATTATGTGGGTTGAAGGCTCCTACATATAAGAAGGAAAACAGAAATCTGGTGCTATTACTTCCCAGTATCTAAGGGAACAAATAAGCCCAGAATTAAAAGCATTCTTTAACCTGAATTCTTAAGGTAAGTTTGAACCATTTATGTACACTCTACTTTGGAAAGTAGATAATACGTTAGATGAAAATATATTTTATGTATTAACTATAACTTTTTCCTGTGTGCAAAACTCCTAAATTATTTAACTGGTGTTTCTCTTACAGGGGTGTGTTTAGGAGCTAGATAAGCTGATTTATGATAACTAAGTTTTAAACTCCAACAACCAGTAAGTCTACAAGTGGTATTTATTTATTTCTTTTTAAAAAATTTTTTTAAATTCATTTTAAAAAAATACTACATTCAAAAAATATGAGGTCCCATTCAACCCCACCACCCCCACCCCACCACTCCCCCCACAACAACACTCTCTCCCATCATCATGACACATCCATTGCCTTTGGTAAGTATATATCTGGGCATTGCTGCACTGTAGGGTGGCACCGTGTGGGAGCGCGGCGACAGCAAGGGTCGGCTCATCTCCAGGCGCCGGTGCGAGTCCGACCCGGGTGGCGGGAACGGGCGTTAAGGCCCTCCGCTTGGGGTTTGGGCATACTGCCCACCCCTCTGCCCAGCTGCACCCGCTTCCCCCTCGGTGGCCTAACACCGCCTCTCCCCCGAGGGCCACCGCCGCGCCATGACAGACCCGCCTCGCTGCCGCTGAGAACCCTGGCTACCCCGTCTTCTGCCCGCAACCAGTGATGCACCCCTGCACGAACCTATCAGCCGTCTGCTGCCCCCCGGCCACGCTCCCTGCCCCTCCCCCATCTTTGCCCTATATTAACCGCTGTACTTCCTGAATAAATCAGACTTGCGCACAGATCCTGGTCTCCTCGGTAGTCTTCTTCCTACCGCGCGTCCTCCGCACCTTGCCGGCCCGGAGCGCCTTCTCGGAAGGCCCCTCCGTGTGTTGCAGCCCTCCGCCCGAGCCCACACCGCCCCTGCAGCGGCCCTCTGGGCGAGCCCACACTGTGACATTTGGTGCCCAACGTTGGGGCAACAACTTCCTGGCCGGACCCCCACCCGCCTCGCCCGTCAGGTAAGGACTCCCGTCTTCGCTAGGCCCTGCCGTCGGCGCCATGGGCGGCCGTCTTTCCTCCCGCCAGGCGCCTCAGGTTAGGGCCCTTGCCGGCCTTTTAGACACCAATCATATGAATGTCTCAGTAAAGCAGCTCCAAACATACTGGGACCTTTTGCTGCCTTTCAACCCCTGGCTCTCCACTTGCCAGCTGTGGGACCCGGACACGTACACTAACCTCATTGACCGCATCACGGCGGCTATGGAGTATGAGAACAAGCGTTTTCCCCCCAGCCTTCTCCCCATGCTCATCGCCATTCGCTCATGCCTCCAGGGCACCCCCATCAATCGGGATGCTTTCCACTGCACCTGCGGTAAGAGCAAGGGAGAGGGGTCTCAGTCAGACAGTGATTCTGACACCGAGTCCTTGTCCAGCTGCCACAACAACACCCTGGACTCTTGCCCGCCCAAAGCGGACGCGCCTACCTCGCCCCAAGATGGCGAACTTCCGCCTTCTTCTTGGGAGGATAAAGGGAAGTCCCTCCCCCTATACCTGCCCCCTCCGGCCACGGCGCCATCTTGGCCCCCGCCGGAAGAGGAGCGGCCACCATCTTACAAGCCGCCTACCCTCTGGGGCAGTACGCCATCTTGTGAGGCGCCGCCATCTTGGGACGAGCCACGTTCTCACCCCACCCCCTGGGGACCCCCCGCCGCGGATCCCTCATCCGCCAGAGGGCCCATGGGTACTTGGCCCCCGTGGGCAGAGGCCCCCGCGCATCAGACGCCGCTCTTATACCCGCTGAATGCCGCCCCCTCGCGGCACCGTCCGCAGGATTGGTACCCCTTTACAGCCGACGAAATAAAAAACCTCCGCAAGGCTGTTAAAGAGGACGGCCTCGGTAGCCCGTATGCCCAACATTTGCTTGAGGAGCTTAGCACTCAGCTCGCAGTTCCGTATGACTGGGTTTCCCTCGCTCGGGCCATTCTAACCCCCGGCCAATTCATCGACTGGCGTGCTCACTTTACATCAGAGGCAGAAAAGCAAGTGGCACACAACGCCCGTGTCCGGGGCTCGCCATCCCCCGGACGCTTACACAGGCATGGGCCAATTCACCAATCCGGCCCAATATCACAACGCCCCCCCCCGAGTTCTGGCTCCAACTTCGCAAGCTGGCTTTACGCGCTTTCCGCAGCTGCTCCGCCACCAGACCTGAGCCACTTGCCAAGCTAGTCCAACGAAAAGACGAAGACTTCGCCAACTTCGTATCCCGGGTTCAGGAGGCCTACAAGAGCAAGGTCCCTGGCGAGCGTGCGCAACAAGCCCTTGCCCGGGAACTCATTCTGGAAGGGGCCACCAATGCCTGCTGACAAGCCATCCTACCAATGAAGGAAAGGGGAGTACACGACTGGATCCTGGCCTGCTCCCAGATAGACCCGCAGGCCACCGCGCTGGCTCAGGCCATAGCCATGGCCATGTCCCTCTCCTCCGACTGCTTCAAATGCAGAGAAACCGGACATTTTGCCCGCGAATGCCCTCATGCCACCCGACCATGACCATCCACGAACATGCCTCGAGACACCGGAGGAGCCAGACCACTCGCGCCTCCCACCCCATGTCCCCGCTGCGGCAAAGGATACCATTGGGCCCATGACTGCTGCACTGTCAACAGCCAACGGCAGCCTTTAAATGCGAGAGGGGGCAGGCCTCAGCCCCGCCAGCAAGAGGCCGCTCATTCACACCACCACCCCCTGCTGTAATGTGGACCGTTCCACTGGGACCCAAGAAACCAATAATGGAGTTAGAGGTTGAAGGCCAATGGTTCGAGGGAATCCTTGACACCAGGGCAGAAATATCCTGCTTCCCAGAAACAGCCGCACACAACTGGGGTGTGCTCCCCGGCCCCTGCATCATTGGAGCCACCGGAACAGCTCCCTCATTCCAAACCAGCTGAGATCTTATTTGGAAGGACAAGGAAGGCCGCCAAGGCACCTTCTGCCCCTTGTCCTGCCCGGCATCGACAATATCCTCTGGGGCCGGGATGTCCTCTCGAACTGCGGAGCCATTCTATCCACAGCTTCCCCCCCCCCAATGATATATGCCACTGCTCGCATTACACCTCCAGCACCCACTCCTCTTGAATGGGATAGCGAGGAGCCCATTTGGGTGGAGCAGTGGCCCATCTCATCCCAGAAACTGTTAGTTCTCCGAGCTCTTGTCTATGACTAGCTCGACGCAGGACACATTGAGCCATCCACCAGTCCGTACAACTCACCCGTCTTCATCATTCAGAAGAAGTCAGGCAAGTACCGGCTCCTCCATGACCTGCGTGAGATCAACAAGCACATCCGCCCAATGGGCTCGCCCCAAACGGGGTGCCCCCACCCCATGGCTATACCTAGACACTGGTGCGCCACCACCATCGACATCAAGGACTGTTTCTTCTCCATTCCACTGCACCCAAAAGACCGTCCAAAATTAGCCTTCACGTTCCCATGCACCAATCACCAAGAAGTAGCTGAGCGTTACCAATGGCGAGTCCTCCTGCAAGGAATGTGAAACAGCCCGGCCATCTGCCAGCTTTATGTCAATAAGGCAATTCAGCCATTAAAGAACTTTGCATATATTGTTCATTACATGGACGACCTTCTCGTGGCGCATGAAACCCCCGGAGGCCTCCAAGCCATCGTCACGGCATTACTGCGCCATCTCAACGACCTTGACCTACAAGTCCAACAAGATAAAGTACGCATGGAGCTCCCCTTCACCTTTCTAGGCTTCAACATCCACAACACCATCATGCCTGCGGCCCCCCAACTGGCCATTCTGCAGAAGCTATCTCTGACAGAGCTACAGCAAATTTGTGGGCATATCAATTGGCTCCGTTCGGCTCTCCCGATCACCACCGCTCAACTACAACCCCTCTTCGCCCTCCTGCAAACCGACCAAGACCCTCCGCAGGCCGTAACAAAGAAAATCGCTATTACCTCAGCTGCACAGGAGGCCATCCGAGCTGTCAATGATGCCCTGCGAGAATGCCAACTGCAGCGTCACGACCCCAACTGAGCCATCTTGGCGCTGATCCTGCCTACCACGGGTACGCCCACCGGGCTCCTCTGGCAGAAGGGGCCCCTTCTCTGGCTCCATACTGCCAAAAGCAAGCTCAGAAAAATCAGCCCGCAAGTCACCCTCTGGATCTCCTTGGCCATTGACCTCGTCCGGCAATGCACCCCCACATATGGTACTCCCCCTGACACCATTGTGTGGCCGCTTGATGCCAAGAAAACCACCGCGCTGCTTCTGTCCAGTCCAGACATGCAAGTCCTTGCGGAACTCTTCCATGGCGAATTTGACAACCACTACCCCAGCCATCGGCTGCTTCAGGGCATCTCCCAGTTATCCTTCATCCCTCCGCCGCACCACCCCTTCCCGTCTCGCCGCCCCTACCCACATGCCACCACTGCCTTCACTGACGCCTCCAAGCACAAGTTCGTAGCTGTCATCTACTCGCCTGGTACGTCAGAGCCTCAAATACTCATCCACATCAACGTGAACTCTGTCCAGGTAGGAGAGCTCCAAGCCGTCGTCCTAGCTCTCCGCGCCTGTCCCGACAGACCCCTCAACATCTTCACCGACAGCCTGTACACCTTGCAAGTCTGCCAAGTCTTGGCTTTCACCATGTTTTTTCCTGCCAAAAGGCCTATCGACCAAGCACTCCTAACTCTCCAGAGTCTCTTGGAAAACCGCACGGCACCCTGTTACATCGCCCATGTGAGGAGCCATTCTGGCCTTCCTGGACCTATCGCCGCCGGCAGTAACCTCACTGATCAAGCCGTCCAAGCCCTCCCAGCCTCAGTAGAGCGCTCGGGAGGCTGACCGCCCGCCCCTCCACCTGGCGACCTCGTCAACCAAGCCAAGCTACTCCACTCTCAATTTCACTTCTCTGCCAGGAGCCTTCACAAGTTGTTCCTGGAACTTTCCATCCAGGCCTGCAAGCACATGGTCAGATGCTGCCAAACCTCTGCACCCCTTCTGCCCCTTGGGCTGCTACAGCTGCAAGGAGTTAATCCATGTGGGCTACGGCCCAATGCCCGATGGCAAATGGACATCACCCACGTGCCCCAGTTCGGCAGGCTCAAGTATCTCCATGTGGCCATCGACACCTTCTCTCACCTGTGCTATGCCGTTCCCCTCCCAGGAGAAATAGCCAAGCATTGCATTCAGGCCCTCAGACAAGCCATCCTCTTCATGGGAGTCCCATGGGACCTGAAAACCGACAATGGACCAGCATATCACAGCGCTTCCTTCGCCGCTTTCCTGAGGCTATACAACATCACTCATCACTTTGGAATTCTGTTCAACCCCCAAGGTCAAGGCATGGTTGAACGCACTCATCTCTTCCTCAAGCATCTTATTCAAAAGGAAAGGAGCAACCATCCCCGCCACACACCTGGAGAAATTGTCACCTCTGCCTTAATCCACCACAACCTCCTCTGCTTTGATGAGGATGGCCTTTCCCCAGTACATGCTCATTGGGGCCCGTCCTACCAGCCCACACAGGCCCCCCTTGTTCAGTGGAAAGACCCCAAAACTAACATCTGGTCAGGGCCTGCCCCCCTCCTTGCCCAGGGAAGGGGTTTTGCTTGTGTCTTTCCAGATGACGCCGCCCAGCCCATCTGGATCCCAGGACGCCTCATCCGGCCCGCCACCGCCGAACCACCTGACCCGGAGAGAGAAATGTCGCCAGCGACACCTCGCCCCTCGGATGGCCATGATGACCCTGAATGCCGAGCCCGACCCTCTCTGCCAACAAGTTCTGCGGCTACTCCACCTAGCCCAAGCTGAAAGGGCCCGGCGGCTGCCGCCACCCACCTTCACCCCCCCCAAGACAGGCTTCTCGAACGCGCTGCCTGGCGAGGCCCCCCCCAACAAAATGAGCGCTGGCCCTTCCTCTTCCACCTTCTTCGGCGTTTAATAAAAGAAAAGGGGGAAATGTAGGGTGGCACCGTGTGGGAGCGCGGCGACAGCAAGGGTCGGTTGGTCTCCAGGCGCCGGTGCGAGTCGGACCCGGGTGGCGGGAACAGGTGTTAAGGCCCTCCGCTTGGGGTTTGGGCGTACTGCCCACCCCTCTGCCCAGCTGCACCCGCTTTCCCCTCGGTGGCCTAACACCGCCTCTCCCCCGAGGGCCACCGCCACGCCATGACAGACCCGCCTCGCTGCCGCTGAGAACCCTGGCTACCCCGTCTTCTGCCCGCAACCAGTGATGCACCCCTGCACGAACCTATCAGCCGTCTGCCGCCCCCCGGCCACGCTCCCTGCCCCTCCCCCATCTTCGCCCTATATTAACCGCTGTACTTCCTGAATAAATCAGACTTGCGCACAGATCCTGGTCTCCTCGGTAGTCTTCTTCCTACCGCGCGTCCTCCGCACCTTGCCAGCCCTGGAGCGCCTTCTCGGAAGGCCCCTCCGTGTGTTGCAGCCCTCTGCCCGAGCCCACACCGCCCCTGCAGCGGCCCTCTGGGCGAGCCCACACTGCGACACTGCACCTCATGGTCAATGGTCCACATCACAGTCCATACTCTCCCACGTTCCATCCAGTGGGCCCTGGGAGGATCTACAATGTCCGGTAATTGTCCCTGAAGCACCACCTAGGACAACTCCAAGCCCCAAAAACGTCTCCACATCTCATCTCTTCCTCCCATTCCCTGCACCCAGCAGTCACCATGGCCACTTTTCCCAATGCCACATTTTCTCTATGGAACTTGGATTGGTTGTGTCCATTGCATACCTATGTCAAGAGGAGGCTTAGATTCCACATGGATACTGGATGCAATCCTCCTGCTTTCAGTTGTAGGCACTCTAGGCTCCATGGTGTGGTGGTTGACCTTCTTCAACTCCATGTTAGCTGAGTGGGGTAAGTCCAATAAATCAGAGTGTAGAAGTTGAAGTCTGTTGAGGCTCAGGGCCTGGCTATATCATATTGTCAGAGCAGAGATTCAAATCCCCCAGATATATCTTAAACTCCAGCACCAACTACAATTCCAGTACAGTAGCATGGAAATCTTGTGAAAAGAGATCCCATCTGTGTCCAGCTCCATCATGCAGAAACACCAGCTCCAAAGAAGGGCCAACTGACATGGCAGTGAACCCCATCTGCCATGACCACAGAACCTGTGGGTCTCTTTAGCCCTCAAAAGAACCAATACCTGGGTTTGTATCTACTTTATCTGTCTCTGAGACTCTGCTCAGGTGTGCATAAGGGCAATCCTTCTCACAACATCCAGACTCTTTTAGAGACTCATAGCCATATAAGCTTATTTCTCCTTTCCATTTCTCCCTTACTTTAGGTCAAACAGCATTTTAATCTCCTGTTATTATATGTAGACAGGGATATTCTACTGGTCTGCATTGAACCTTTAATTCAAGGCCATTTTCTAGTTCCATCATCAGCTGGTACTTGGTAGTGATCCCTCGGTGCCAGGGAGGCTCATCCCCGGGTGTCATGTCCCACGCTGGGGAGAATGCATTGCATTTACATGCTGAGTTTGGCTTCAAGACCGGCCACATTTGAGTAACATGAAGGCTGTCAGGTGTTCCTCAATCTTGATGACGCTGGGATGGTGATGCCCACTTTGCTACCATTATTTCCTCAAATATTCCTTCTGCACCTTTTCCATTCCCTTCTCCTTCTGGGACCCACATGACATGTAGTTTCCACATCTCCGGACATCATTTAGTTCCCTGAGACACTGTTCAAATTTTTCAATTTTTTATTATCTGTTCTTCTGTGTGTTCACTTTCAGACACCCTGTCTTCAAGCTCACTGACTCTTTCTTCTGCCTCTTCAAATCTGTTGTATGCTTCCAATGTATATTTTATTGCATTTATTGTGCATTTAATTCACATAAAATCTTCTATTCTTCTATGCATACTTTCAAATTCTTCTTTGTTCTTACCCAGTGTCTTCTTGATGTCCTTTATCTCTTTAGCTATGAATTCATTTAGCTATGAATTTATTAAGAAGACTTGTTCAAACATCTGCAATTAGCTGTCTCAACTTCTTTTTCTCATCTGGAGGTTTAGTTTTTTCCTTTGGCTGGATCATAAATTCCTGTTTCTTGTTATGTCTTATATTTAATTTTAATGTTACTTTTATTGATGAGAATCATTTTTTATTCAACTTCAATTCACATAATTAAAATGGTCAGTGTCTGTATAACCCCATCTCCAATTTTATCTGAGTTTCTACTTTGTGCACACCCATAGCACATTGGGGAGTGCTGATTCACAAGATATAGCTGTTCCCTTCATCGTTCCCCTCCTTAGGACTTCAAGTACCTCTAAGTCATGTGCACATTTCTTGCATAAAACCTTTGTTTTTTTTAAAGAGGAACCAGGGATATGAACTGGAACCTCATACATGGGAGGCAAGCAATCAACAAACAAACTACATTGCTACCCTATTCAGGTTTTTATTTTTTAATTTTTAAATTTCCTTTTTTTGTAAAATATACATAAATCACACAAAATATTACATCAAAAATATAAGAGGATCCCATATACCCCACTCTCAACTAACTCTCAATCCAGTAGGGTCCACTGGCAAGGCACTAAACTCCAGAACCATCTGCCATGACTGTAGGACCTGGGTGTCTCCATAGCACTCATGACCACCACTACTTGGGGATGTATCTAGTTTGGTTGTCTCTGGGATCCTGCTGAGATGTGTGTAAACATTACCCCACTGATGACCTCCCAACTCATTTTGAAGTCTCTTAGCCATATAAACTTATTTGTCTTTACCATATCCTCCTTTTATTCAAGGTATTTTTCTATTTGCAACACCATCTGGTGCTTAGTAATAATTGCTCGGTGCCAGGGAATCTCATCCCCAGGAGTCATGCCCCATGCTGGGGGGAAGGTAATACATTTACATGCTGAGTGTGATTTAGTGGCCACATTTGAGCAACATGGAGGCTCTCAGGATGTAACTCTTAGGCACTCTACATCTCTAGGCCTAGCTGAAATTTCAAGCACAGGCTCATAAGCACAGTCACCAGTATCAAGTGCCCATCATTGAACCATCCTTCTTAATTGGTATTTGCTATTGCACTTGTGGGGTTGTTGCTGTTCCATTGGGGAATGTGACAGAACTCCCCAGGTTGGGAACTCCACACTCTTTCAGTTTTTGTGTGTAACTCTACAACTATGACAATACCCAACAAACTTATGAACATACATATATACCCTATATGCATGCCTTGGAGAACCCCCTCCTATCCATGCATTCCTCATCAAAGACACCCCACACTTGTGCTCCTCTCCTGCCATAGTTGAACTCCTCTGTGATCCAATGCTTCTTCAAAAATGAAGCCTAGTATATTACCAAATTCAATTAGCAGGACGATGATATAATAATGATAGCTTTAAAGAGTAGAAATAGAATACATAATAATTTAGAAAAACTAAAATTAAGTAAAAAATAAATTGGGGTATTAAAAAATGAGAAAATTATAAAACTATTTTTGATGTTTTGCTATTTGTCAATGTAATAGATGTTGTCCTGTATGTACAGTGCCAAAGCAAGCTCTTGCATTCCTACCTCAGTGTCTTCATCCTTTTTAAAATTTAAAAAATTTTTGAAATTATGTCTTCAAAAAGATTTGGTCACAGTAAAGTCACATATATAATATCTATATATCTATACCAAACATTAAAAACGTTTCCCCTTTCCTCAGCAATGATCTTTTTACATGTAGATATTACAGTTGCTACAACTGATATACACATAATGAAACAGCTAATAAATATGGTTCCATTATAGTTTATGTTATGGTTTATATTTGACTGTATACTTTTATTTTTTTATTTTTTAATATATATAATTTTTCTTCACTTTTTAAAAAAAATATTACATTAAAAAAATATGAGGTCCACATTCACCCCCACCGCCCCCACCCCACCACTCCCCCCACAGTAACACTCTCACCCATTATCATGACACATCCATTGAATCTGGTGAGTACATCTCCGGGCATCACTGCACCCCTTGGACTATGGTCCACACCATAGTCCACACTCTCCCACGTTCCATCCAGTGGGCCATGGGAGGACATACAATGTCCAGCAATTGTCCCTACAGCACCAGTCAGGACAACTGCAAGTCCCAAAAATGCCTCCACATCTCATCTCTAACTCCCATTCCCTGCACCCAGCAGCCACCATGGCCACTTTTCCCACACCAATGCCACATTTTCTCTGTGGACCTTGGATTGGTTGTGTCCATTCCACATCTATGTCAAGAGGGGCTTAGATTCCACATGGATACTGGATGCAATCCTCCTGCTTTCAGTTGTAGGCACTCTTGGCTCCATGGCGTGGTGGTTTACATTCTTCAACTACATGTTAGCTGAGTGGGGTAAGTCCAATAAACCAGAGTGTAGGAGCTGAAATCTGCTGAGGCTCAGGGCCTGGCTATCATATTGTCAGTCCAGAGATTCAGATCCCTATATATATCTTAATTCCCAGGACCAATCACAATTCTGGTAAAGTAACAGGAAAGTCTTGTGAAAAGAGATCCCATCTGAGTCCAGTTCCATCACACAGAAACACCAACCCCAAAGAAGGGCCAACTGACATGGCAGTGAACTCCATCTGTCATGACCATAAAACATGTAGGTCTCTTTAGCCCTCAGAAGAACCAATCCCTGGGTTTGTATCTACTTTATCTGTCTCTGAGACTCTGCTCAGGTGTGCATAAGGGCAATCCTTCTGACAACCTCCAGACTCTTTTTTAGTGACTCATAGCCATATAAACTCATTTGTCCTTTCCATTTCCCCCTTAATTTAGGTAAAAAAGCAATTTAACTCCTGTTATTATATGTAGATAGGGATATTCTGCTGGTCAGCATTGAACCATTAATTCAAGGTCATTTTCTAGTTACGTCACCAGCAGGTACTAGGTAGTGATCCCTCCGCGCCACGGTGGCTCATGTCCCATGCTGGGGGGAAGGCATTGCATTTACATGCTGAGTTTGGCTTTGAGACTGGCCACATTTGAGTAACAGAGGCTGTCAGGAGCGAACTCTTAGGCACAGTGCTGCTCTAGGACTTGTTCTTATTTCAGGTGTATAGGCTCACAAGCATAGTCATTTGTATCAGGGGCTCACTGTTGGACACATTCCTTCATGGTCCTTGCCGTTGCACTTGGGGGACTACCGCTGCTCCCCTAGGGACCAAGACAGAGCTCCCCCAGCCAGGAACACAGCACCCCCACAGCTGTTGTTTTTAATTGTTTCCACTATGAGTATAACCAAACAATTCCAGGAACCCTGGACACATACCCTGTACAACTCCCTGTCAACCATATGTCCCCTGTCAATAACATCCTATACCAGTATTCCTCCGCTGCCATTGTTGAACCACTCTGTGATCCAAAACTTCCTGAACAGTGATGCCTAATATAAAGTCAGGTTCGCTTACTAGTAAAATGGAATATAGCAATGAGTTTAAAGGTTAGATATAGAATACGTATTGATTTGGAAAAATTCTACATCCTATCATTTTCTTTTCTTTTTTCCTAATTATTAAGCTTCTGTTCACAAGAACCATCGATCACAGTAATTCATATATACAATATACAGTACTCCCACATATCCAGTATAAAACCTTTTCCCTTCCACAGTGATAATCTTTTAACATATTCATACCATATTTGCTGAAACTGATGTACAGATACTGAGACAATAGCTTTCAAACAAGGTAACATTTGTGTTTACATTGTGGTTTATACTTTAGGCTATACAATTTTCTAAATTTTTAGCTATCCTATGATTTACATTATGATTTACAGTATTACTTTGTTGGCCCCTATATATTTTTGGTGTAATATTACATGTTTTATATCCATCCTTGCATACTCTTGTGAAACACTTCTATTGCCCTCACAGTTACGTTGTTTCTATGTATTTTTTTTGCATTTAAAAAAATTTTTTTATTCATTTCTTAAAAATATTACATTAAAAAAATATGAGGTCCCATTCAACCCCACCGCCCCCACCCCACCACTCCCCCCACAGCAACACTCTCTCCCATCATCATGACACATCCATTGCATTTGGTAAGTATATATCTGGGCATCGCTGCACCTCACGGTCAATGGTCCACTTCACAGCCCATACTTTCCCACGTTCCATCCAGTGGGCTCTGGGAGGATCTACAATGTCTGGTAATTGTCCCTGAAGCACCACCCAGGACAACTCCAAGTCCCAAAAACGCCTCCACATATCATCTCTTCCTCCCATTCCCTGCACCCAGCAGCCACCATGGCCACTTTTCCATACCAATGCCACATTTTCTCTGTGGACCATGGATTGGTTGTGTCCATTGCACATCTATGTCAAGAAGAGGCTTAGATTCTGCATGGATACTGGATGCAATCCTCCTGCTTTCAATTGTAGGCACTCTAGGCTCCATGGTGTAGTGGTTGACCTTCTTCACCTCCATGTTGGCTGAGTGGGGTAAGTCCAATAAATCAGAGTGTAGGAGTTGAAGTCTATTGAGGCTCAGGGCCTGGCTATCATATTGTCAGTGCAGAGATTCAAATCCCCTAGATATATCTTAAACCCCAGTACCAACTACAATTCCAGTAAAGTAGCATGAAAGGCTTGTGAAAAGAGATCCCATCTGTGTCCAGCTCTGTCACACAGAAATACCAGCTCCAAAGAAGGTCCAACTGACATGGCAGTGAACCCCATCTGCCATGACCACAGAACCCGTGGGTCTCTTTAGCCCTCAAAAGAACCAATACCTGGGGTTGTATCTACTTTATCTGTCTCTGAGACTCTGCTCAGTTGTGCATAAGGGCAATCCTTCTGACAACCTCCAGACTCTTTTTTAGAGACTCATAGCCATATAAACTCATTTCTCCTTTCCATTTCCCCCTTACATTAGGTCAAACAGCATTTTAAACACCTGTTATTATATGAAGATAGGGATATTTTGCTGGTCAGCGTTGAACCTTTAATTCAAGGTCATTTTCTAGTTGCATCATCAGCTGGTATTTGGTGGTGATCCCTCGGTGCCAGGGAGGTTCATTCCCTGGTGTCACGTCCCACACTGGGGGGAAGGCATTGCATTTACATGCTGAGTTTGTCTTTGAGACTGGCCACATTTGAGTGAACATGGAGGCTGTCAGGAGGGGACTCTTAGGCAGAGTGCTGCTCTAGGCCTTGTTCTTATTTCAGGTGTATAGGCTCACTAGCATAGTCACTAGTATGAGGGTTTACTGTTGGACCCTCATTCCTTCCTGGTCCTTACTGTTGCACCTGAGGGACTGCTGCTGCTCCCCTAGGTACCAGGACAGAGCACTCCTGGCCAGGAACCCAGTACCCCCCCCCCAAGTGTTGTTTTTAATTGTTCCCACTATGCATATATCCAAACATTATCATCCACCCTGGACATATGCCCTGTATAACTTCCTGTTAACCATATATCGACTGTCAATAACATCCCATACCAGTATTCCTCCACTGCCATTTTTGAACCACTCTGTGATTCAAAACTTCCTAAAAAGTGAAGCCCAATATAATGTCAGGTTCCCTTACTAGTAAAATGGAATATAGCAATGAGTTTAAAGGTTAGATCTAGAATACATATCAATTTGGAAAAATTCTTCATCCTATCTTTTTCTTTTCTTTTTTCCTAATTATTGAGCTTCTCTTCACAAAAGCCCTAGATCCTAAATATATTTTGATACGGTTTTCTCAGAATTTTACTATCAAGCAACACCTGATGATCTCCTATGTTCGTATGTTGCCCCTCCCAACCCCCAATTTTTTGGGCAATAGTACACATCCGCCCATCCCCAGACCCCCTCAAACCCGCAAAGCCCCACCCAAAGGCAACCCCTTGCCCCCATTTTATCTCTTCTTTGTGCTCATACTTTCTGCCAGCTCATCATAGATTCTCCCCTTGCAGACGTCGGCTCACATCCTTCCTCCACCCCCCGAATTCCTGTAAACCTCTCTTCCAGTCTCTAGCTCTCTGAGGCAGCTTGCTTATTTCATTTCATTGAGGTCATGTAGTATTTGTCCTTCAATGTCTGGGTTGCTTCACTCAACATAAGGTTCTCAAGAGTCATCCATGTTATCACGTGTGTTTGTAGTGTATTTGTTCATAAAGCTGAGTCGTATTCCATTGTATGTGTATACCACATTTTATTGATCCACTCGTCTGTTGATGGGCATTTGGGTTGATTCCAACTTTTGGCGATAGTGAACAAAGCTGCTATGAACATTGGTGTACATATATCGGTTTGTGTCCTTGTTTTCAGTTCTGCTGGGTATATACCCAGCAGTGGTATTGCTGGGTCATATGGCAAATCTATGATTAGTTTTTTGAGAAACCGCCCTATTGTCCTCCAGAATGGTTGGATCCTTCTGCATTCCCACCAGCAGTGGATGAGTGTTCCCATTTTTTCACATCCTCTCCAGCATTTGTATTCTTCTGTTTTTTTCATAGCTTCCAATCATACGGGAGTAACATGGTATCTTACTGTAGTTTTGATTTGCATTTCCCTGATAGATAGAGATTTGGAGCATTTCTTCATGTGCTTTTTAGCCATTTGTATTTCTCCTTTGGAGAAGTGTCTGTTTAAATCTTTTTCCCATTTTTAAAATGGGTTGTTTATCTTTTTATTTTCAAGATATAGGAGTTCTTTATGTATGCAAGTTATAAGTCTCTTATCAGATATATGGTTGCAAATATTTTCTCCCATTGTGTAGGTTCCCTTTTTACTTTCTTGACAAACTCCTTTGAGGTGCAGAAGGCTTTAATTTTGAGGAAGTCCCATTTATCTATTTGTTCTTTCGCTGCTCCTGCTTTTGGTGTGATATTCATGAAGCCATTTCCTATTACAAGTTCCTGTAGAGGTTTCCCTACACTGCTTTCCAAGGTCATTATGGTCTTGGCTCTTATATTTAGGTCTTTGATCCATCTTGAGTTGATCTTTGTATAAGGTCTGTGATGGTACTCCTCTTTCATTCTTCTACATATGGATATCCAGTTCTCTAGGCACCATTTGTTGAGTAGCCTATTCTCTCCAAGTTGTGAGTGTTTGTAGGCTTTATCGTATATTCTATGGCTATATATATGAGGTTCTTTATCAGAACTTTCAATTTGGTTCCATTGGTTTGTGTGTCTCTCCTTATGCCAATACCATGCTGTTTTCACTATTGTAGCTTTGTAGTATGTTTTTAAGTCAGGTAGTGTGAGTCCTCCAATTTAGTTTTTCTTTTTCAATATGTTCTTGGCTATTCAGGGCCTCTTTCCTTTCCAAATAAATTTCATAATTAGTTTTTCTAGTTCTTTATAGAAGGCTGTGTTGATTTTTATTGGGATTGCATTGAATGTGTAGATCAGTTTTGGTAGGATAGACATCTTAATAATATTTAGTCTTCCTATCCATGAACAGGGAATATTTTTCCATTTATTTAGGTCTTCTTTGATTTCCTTGAACAGTCTTGTGTAGTTCTCAGTGTATAAGTTTTTTACATCTTTAGTTAAATTTATTCCTAAATACTTGATTTTTTTATTACTCTTGTGAATGGTATTTGTTTCTTGATTTCCTCCTGATCTTGCTCATTATTGGTGTAAAGAAATGCTCCTGATTTTTGTGCATTGATCTTATAACCTGCAACTTTACTAAACTCATTTATGAGTTCTAGTAGCTTTTTTGTATACCTCTCAGGGTTTTCTATGTATAGGCTCATGTCATCTGCAAATAATGAAATTTTGACTTCTTCCTTTCCAATTTGAATGCCTTTTATATCTGGTTCTTGCCTCCATGCTCGAGCAAGTTCTTCTAAGACAATGTTAAATAGAACGGGAGACAGTGGGCATTTTTGTCTTGTTCCCGACTTTAGGGTTAAGGGCTTTAGAATTTCTCCATTGTAAACAATGTTGGCTGTAGGTTTTTCATATATACTCTTTATCATGTTCAAAAAATTTTTCCCTTGTATTCTGATCTTTTGGATTATTTTTATCAAGAAAGGGTGCTGTATTTTGTCAAATGATTTTTCTACATCTATAGATATAATCATGTGATTTTGTTCCTTCAATCTATTTATATGGTGTATTACATTGATTGATTTTCTTATATTGAACCATCCTTGCACACCTGCAATGAATCCCTCTTGGTCGTGCTGTATAATTCGTTTAATGAATTGTTGAATACGATTAGCAAGTATTTTGTTAAGTTTTTTGCGTCTAGGTTCATTAGAGAAATTGGTCTGTAATTTTCCTTTCTTGTGGTGTCTTTGTTTGGCTTTGGTACTAGGGCAATGTTCGCATCATAGAAGGAGTTAGGCAATGTTCCTTCTGTTTCCAAATTTTGGAATAGTTTCAGCAGGATTGGTGTTAGTTCTTTCCGGAATGTTTTTACAATTCACCTGTGAAGCTGTCTGATCCTGGGCTCTTCTTAGTTGTGAGGTTTTTAATGACTGATTCTAACTCTTTACTCGTGATTGGTTTGTTGAGATCATCAATTTCTTCTTTCAATAAAGGCTGCTTATGTGTTTCTAGGAATTTGTCCATTTCTTCTGAATTGTCATTTTTGTTGGAATATAGTTTTTAAAAGTATCCTCTTTGGATAGTCTTTATATCTGTGGGGTCAGTGGTGATATCACCTTTCTCATTTCTTATTTTGTGTATTTGCATCTTCTCTCTTTTTTTCATTGTTAGTTTCACTAAAGGTTTGTCAATTTTATTGATCTTCTCAAGAAACCAGCTCTTGGTCTTGTTTATCTTTTCAAGTGCTTTCTTATTTTCTATTTCATTTAGTTCTGCTCTTTTCGTTGTTATTTCCTTCTTTCTTCTTCCTGTTGGATTACTTTGTTGTTGTTTTTTCTAATTCCTCCAAATGTGCAGTTAGTTCTTCAATTTCTGCTCTTTCTTCTTTTTTGATGTATGAATTTATGGCTATAATTTTCCCTCTCAGTACTGCTTTTGCTGCATCCTATAAATTTTGGTATGTTTTGTTACCATTATCCTTTGTTTTAAGGTAGTCATTGATTTCTTTTGAGATTTCCTCTTTGACCCACTGTTTTTCTAAGAGTGAGCTGTTTAATTTCCAAATCATGGTGTGAAATCTGGGCCTCTGGCCCTTGCAGATTTCCAGCTTCACTCCACTGTGGTCAGAGATATTATTTTGTATGTGTTCAATCTTTCCAAATTCATTGAGCCTGTCTTTGTGCCCTAGCATATGGTCTATCTTGGAGAATGATCCATGTGCAGTTGAGAAAAATGTATATCCTGCTGTGTTTGGGTGTAATGATCTGTATAGTTCTATTAGATCCAGCTCTTCTAATATACTGTACAAATGTTTTGTTTCTTTAGTGATTCTCTTTTGAGATGTTCTGTCCAGAGTTGATAGTGGTGTATTAAAATTCCCCACTATAATTGTAGATGCATCTATTATTTCACTTAGTTTTTCCAGCATTTGCCTCACGTATTTAGAGGTGCCCTTGTTAGAAGCATAAATATTTATGATCGTTCAATCTTCTTGACAGATTGTCCCTTTCACTAATACGTAGTATCCTTCTTTGTCTCTCACAATTGTTTCGCATTTAAAGTCTATTTTGTCTGATATTAATATAGCTACTCCTGCCTTTTTTTGATTATTGTTTGCTTGTAAGATTGTTTTACAACCATTCACTTTCAACCTTCATGAGTCTCTGGGTCTAAGATGTGTCTCTTGTAGACAGCATATAGATGGGCCATATTTCCTTATCCAATGTCCCAGTCTGAATCTTTTGATAGGTGAGTTTAATCCATTGACATTCAGTGTTATTACTTTCAAGGAATTATTTGTGTTAGCCATATTTTGATTGGACTTGTGTTTGTCGTATTTTGTTCCCCCCCCTTCTCTTTTTGTCTTTTTTGTCGCTCTTACCCTCTCCTCCAACTCTGCCTGTCCTGGTTTTTCCTTTCTTCCTGCAGAACTCCCTTTAGAATTTCTTGTAGGGGAGGTTTCTTGTTGGCATACTCTTTCAGTTTCTGTTTATGTGTAAATGTTTTGAACTCTCCATCATTTTTGAATGGTAGTTTTTCTGTATCGAGTATTCTTGGTTGGAAATTTTTTTATTTTAGTACCTTAACTATATTATACCACTGCATTCATGCCTCCATGGTTTCAGATGAGAAATCAGCACCTAATCTTATGGAGCTTCCCTTGTATGTGATGGTTTTCTTTTCTCTTGCTGCTTTTAGAATTTTCTCTTTGTCTTGAGCATTGGATAATTTGACAAGTATATGTCCTGGGGTGGGCCTGTTGGGGTTTATGATAATTGGGGTGCACTGTGCTTCTTGGATATGTACATCTGTCTCTTTCAGTAGATTTGGGAAGTTTTCAGCCATTATTTCCTGCAACACTCCTTCTGACCCCTTTCCCTTCTCTTCTCCTTCTGGAATGCCTATAATACGTATCTTTGAGTGTTTTGCATTATCATTCAGGTCCCTAAGTCCTAGCTGGATTTTTTCTATCTTCTTATCAATTAATTCTACTATCTGTTTGATTTCTGATGTACCGTCTTCCACATCACTAATTATCTGCTCTGCCTCTTCTAGTCTGTTGATATTTGCTGCGAGTGTATTTTTGATTTCTTGAACTGTGGTGTTCATTCCCATTATATCTGTTATCTTTTTTCATATGTCTGCAATTTCCCCTCCAAATGTTGTCTCCATGTTGTTAACCTCTTCCTTTACTTCATTAAATTTGTCGGTGATATATGTTCTAAGATCTTTAATTACTTGTGCGAAGTTCTGCTCCCCTTCCTGGGTTTTAGTTTGTTCACTGGATTCAGCCATGTGTTTCCTGATTACTGGTTTGGTTTGTAGATTTTTGTTGCTGTCTGGTCACCATTTTATCTTGACGGGTTTAATCAGTTCCTTAGCTTCTTTGTCTAGTCTTGGGGATTAATTAGCTGTTGTCTTTGTGTAAGTGTTATATCTTCTCTTTGCCACTTTTTTCTTCTTATTCTAATTTCGTATTGCTGATTGAGTTTACTTTGAAGGAAAATATTAGGGCCAGGGAAAGGCAATTCTGTAAGCAAGGAAAGAGTGAATGTAGTATTGGTGATAAATGTTAACAGAGCAACAATATGAGATATGGGAGGATGGATATTAGATTTATGTAAGTTGTGTAGAGCTATAGCAGTAGGTAGAGTACCTATAATGAGGTAGTCGACTGAATATGTGGCGAATATGGTATGAATTAAAAAGCTAGTGTTTTCATGAGAGAGAAAAAGTGAAAAGAAAGGCAATAGTTTCAAGAGTGGGCAAAAGAGAGAAAAGAAAACAAAGATATTAGAAATTAAGAGTTAGACACTTTGCGGATCAAAGAAAGTGAGGTGGAATATAGGAGAGACCGTAGATGATGGAGGATATCAAGATGTAAGGGAAGGGTATAGTGTAGGTATTCAAAATCAATTCACCCAGAAATGATACAGCAGAGGATGAGGAAACCCAGGAAATATGAGTTGTTTCCTATAGCACTTATTGTACATTTAAGATAAAATAAGAAGAACATGAGGGACAAGAGAGAGAGAAAAAAAAAAGAGAAGAAAGAAAGAAAAAAAGGGGGTGGGTAAAGGGATGGGATCATGTAGGGAAAAGAAAAAAAAGATGTAGAACAACCACAGCAGCAATAACAACCCCCCCTCCTAAATAACTGAAAAAAAAATTGGCGGATACTCTGGGAGAAAAGGCTAGGAGATAATGCATTGTTAGCAATCAGGACATTAAAAAATAAAAAAATAAAAATAATAAAAACAAAACAGAACAAAACAAAAAAGAAAACACGCAAACATTGAGGGTTAGGACATTCAAGGACCTCAGATGGACCTCAGGGTGTGATGGATTCAGGGATGGAAAATCTGAGATATTGAAGACTCAAGAGGTGTGAGTCTCTGGGTTGTGGGCTTCCAGGGTTTAGGGGACTCAGACCTGGCAACCTCAAATCTGGTTAACAGGGAGCCTGGGAGCACTGCAGTGCAACACAGCCTTCAGGGATCCCTGCAGCTGGGTGCCAGCCCTATGTGAGAGGTCACATCCGGAAACTCTAACCTATGTGTCTGAACCCTGCAATTCATTCACTCACTTGGGTCTATTCTGTGGCTGTATCACCAATTTGACTTCAGGACACCTCCCACCCTGTAAGCCCCCGGAATGGCCACCTGGGGGTGCCTCTACACTGCAGCCAATTTAATGATGCAGATCAGTAGCCAGGCCCAGGAGTGAGGCTCCAGCGGGAAACGCCAATAACAGAGTCCAAAATCGAAATTCCCACGCTTCGCAAAATATTCCCCTAATTGGCTTCCAGACGTCTCCCACCCTGCAGGCCATGAAACAGTCTCCTGGTGATGTCTCTTTATTGTGAACAATTTAAGGCTGCTTCAGATTGGCATCCTGCCTTGGGGGGGGCAGGGCTCTAGGCGGAAGCACTAATATTTGTGTCCACAATCAAAAATTCCCCGCTTTGCCATAAAATTCCGTTTGTCTCCCCAAATCGGTCTGCGAAGGCCTCCTGTCCTGTTAGCTCCCAGTAGCCCGCTCAGGGCTTATGAATTCCCCAGTACCACAGAGCCTCCAGAAATCTCGGCCACAGAGCTGGTGCCACGGCTCCACCCACCCCAGGAGGGAGTGTCCCATGTGTAGCTCCCACCTCCGTGTAATAGAACTTCAATTTTATCTTATAGACGAATTTTCTCTGTTACCTTCCCACCAAATCGATGTCCACACACCTCCTGCCCTGCAAAATCTCAAAACAGCCTGGTCCCAAAGAATTTCCAATGCTGCCCAGCCACTTCTTTGCAGGAGAGAATCTCAGGTGCGCTCACTCAGCCACCATCTTACCCTGCCCTCCTCTAATATATGTTTTGAGATCTTTAATTACTTGTCCGATATTCTGCTCCTCTTCCTGGTTTTAATTTGTTCATTGGATTCAGCTATATTTTCCTGGTTATTGGTTTGGTTTGTATTTTTTTGTTGCTTTATGGTCATCATTTTATCTTGACTGGTTTAATCAGTTCCTTAGCTTCTTTGTTTAGTCTTTGGGATTCTTTTGTTGTTCTTTGTGCATAAGTGTTATGTCTTATCTTTTTCACTTTGTTCTTCTTACTCCATTTTCTTGTTGCTGGCTAAGTTCACTTTGGAGGAGAATATTAGGGCCAGGGAAAGCAAAATGTGTAAGAAAAGAAAATGTATATAGTAGTATTGGTATTAAATGTTAACAGAGCAACAATGTGAGATCTAGGAGAATGGTTATGAAACTCATGTAAGTTGTGTAGAGTTATAGCTGTAAGTAGAGGGCCAATAATGAGACAGCCAACTGAATATGGGGAGGAATATATTATGAATTAAAAGACCTGTGTTTTCATAAGAGAGGGAAATGGAAAAGAAAGATAATAATATCAAGATTGAATAAATGACAGAAAACAGAACCAAGGTATTAGAAATAAAAAAGTCAGACAATTTGGGGCCAAAGAAATGGAGATGGATTGTAAGAGATACAGTAGATGATGGAGGATAGAAAGATGTAGGGGAAAAGGGATAGCATAGGTGACCAAATTCAATACACACAGAAAAGAGGAAATGGAGGATGAGGAAACAAAGGCAATGTGAAGTGCTCCCTGCAGCATCTATTATATAAAGAAAATAAAAGAAGGAAAAAGAGACAAAAGAAAAAAAGAGAAAAAGGGGAGGCAAAGAAGAGGTTGGGAGAAACAAGCAAGAAAAAGAAAAAGAGAAAATAAAACTAACTAAATACAAAAGAACCAAATCGACATCCAGATACTTCCTGCCCTGCAAGCCCCCGAAACAGCCTGTTCAGGGTTTGGGAATCCATTTCATTAAATTTTTAGGGAGATTTGTTTGAATATCTATGATTCATTGTCTCAACTTCTTTATGTCATCTGGAGTTTTGGTTTCTTCCTTATACTAGGCCATATCTTCCTGTTTCTTGGTATGGAATGCCAGTTTTGTTGTTGTCATGGCACCTTGATGTTTTATTCTGTGTTCAGTTTCTCTCTTTCCTGTAGGCTTTGTATTTCATTTTCTCTTGCTATGACACCTCTTGTTACTTGGTTGATCTTATTTTGGAGATTTATAATGGCTCATGTTTAGCTAAGCTTAATTCTTTTCAGCTCTTTGTGAAATCTTCTTGCCTTTTCTCCTTTGCTGATTTTTGTGTAGGAGCCGAGGATATGGTTTGTAATGTAAGCCATGGAGGCTGCAGCTGCATGCAGTGCTCCAGAAATGGATATGCATGTTACACAATAAGCTAAGACATGTACATCAAAATTGACAGCAGTTCCCCAGATAGACTGGGGAATCACCAGCCCCCCTTCACCTCTGTCAGATGCAATGGCAGATGGGTGCAAAAATCTTTTCTGTCAGGACAAATGTGCTTGCAGTTGCCTGGAGAGAATGAGAAATCACTGTCTTTCCTCCTGCTCTGTCAGGGATGGAGCCACAAATGTGTTAAAAAATCTAATCTGTGTAGGTCAAAAGCAGCTGCAGTTGCTGGAGTGACTGATGGAGCATTGTCCTCTTGCCCTGTCAGGGATGGAGATGGGTTGAATGTGGCTGCAATTACACAGAGAGGCTGCAGAAAGATCATCACTCCCCTTTTTGCCCTTTTGCTATTTGGGATATTGCCATAGGTTTATCCACCAATCTAGTCTGTACAGGCTGAAAGCAACTGCATTGACCGAAGAAGGTGAGGGTATACTATCTCTCTTCCTGTCTTGTCAGTGGCAGGGCTGGCATCAGAGATGTATCCGAAAATATAGTATATTTGTGCTAAAAGCAGCTGCAGTTGTCAGGAGAGGCTAAGGAATTACCACCCACTCTTGTCCTATTGGTGGTGGGAATTGAGCCACAAGTGTTCAACAATATAGTCCCCACAGGCTAAATATGCCTGCAGTTGCCCAGAAAGTCTGAAGAAATGCCATCCCACTTTCTGTTCTATTTGAGGTGGTGAAGGTGCCACATGTGCCCAACAATATAAGCTGAGTGACCTGAAAGTACCTGCAGTTGACTAGAGAGGTTGAAAAAACACCGCCCACACTCTAGTTCTTTTGGGTGTGGGGATGTAACCACATGGGTGTCCAAAATTCTTGTCCATGTTGGTTGAAAGTTACTATACTTTCCTGGTTTTGGTTTCCAACTTTTTCCTGCTGAAGGGAAACAATCTGACCTGGATTGAAATGAGATATTCCCTATCATCACTGTGATTTTCAATCAATTCTGCTTCCTCCCATGGTGGGTACAGACTTAAAATGAGGCCACTGGCCTCCTTCTGACTTGGACAGCTTCATACTTTAGCTGTTCTTAGGATTGGACTTTAACCAGCTGAATTTACTAATTAATAGATGAAGTTGGTACCTGACCATCTCTTCTTCCCACATTTTTGGAGAATGGAGCTCCCAAATCCAGTCATGGAATAACTCCCAAAGGGATTTTTTAAAGATTTATTTATTTACTTAAAAAAAACTGTTTATCCTCCCTTTCCCCCAGAAGATTCTGTCATCTGTCTGCTTATTGTTTGTTTGCCTTCTCCAGGAGGTACTGGAAACCCAAACCCAGGACTTCCACATGAGAGGTGAGTGCCCAAAGGTAGGAGCCACATCTGCTCCCTGTGGGCTGTGTTGTCCTCTGGCTTGTGGCATCTGCTTGTTTAGACATCTGCTCATTGTGGCAGTGTGGGCATCTAGATTGTTGCAGCAGTGTGGCATCTAGCTCATTGTGGCAAGTGTAGTGTTTGCTCTTCTTCTTTAGATGGCACCGGGACCTGTACACCGGACTTCCCACACAGTAGGTGGGTGCCCAACTGATTGAGTCACATGTGCTTCCTTCCAGAAGGGTTTTGTGATGCCAGAGAGTGACAGGCATCAGCCTCTATGGCACGGAGTGCTCTACTCAGAAATCTTGACTGCAGATGGTCAGTCTCATCCTTCCATTCTTCCAGGATTTTGCAGAATGCTTCTCTGGTCTCTTGGGCCCCTCTCCCTATGAACAAGTGATTTAGATAGCGCTGGATGACTACTAACTGCTCTGTAGGACAAGTTGACTCTTGGGGCTCTTGACTCAGCTGCCATCTTGCCCCTCCCTCCCCTGAAATAGCAGCATTTTGGGAGGAGATAGATGTAAACATTAATTTAGGACTTGGCAAGCTAACTTCAGCTTTTGTGCTTTTTTGAGGCAGTGTGCTGGCTTCATTTCTCCTATAGTTCCTTTAGATTGTGGAAGATAGGTAAATATGCAATTTCTCAGCGGTGTTCCTCTGATTTGCTGTGTTATGCAAGTAGCTGTTTGACTGGCGATGTACTCAGTGACCTGCCTGATTTCATGTGCACACTAGTCTTCTCTCTTGCATTTTTATAAAGTCATTATTTTTCATGACTTGAGACTAAAAACATTATCAAATTGGAAATGTTTAGTGCCTCTGAGAAGCTATTTGATGATCTCACTTGAATTTTCAGAGGAAACATCTGTATTTCAAAAATCTAACCTTTTCTATAGGGAACAGGGGTTGAAGAGAACATGAAGGTGAATACCACTTTAAGGATCAATATGAATTTCATAAGTGAAGGCAAAATATCAAGTTTTTCTCATATTTGAAGACTTTGAGCTCAGCCTTTTATCTCTTTAGGTTCATTCATATCTTATGCTTTAGGAAAATGAGAAGTAGCCACCACAGAAGTAAAAAGAATTTAGTATCAAGGCAAACTTGATTCTAGTCCTTCTCCAGTTTTTTATCCTAATCCAAGTAAGTGAGTTTCTACTTTTACTTGAAACTTTTCATGCTGATAACCTACCAAGTCCTGATGGATTGGAGATCTTGCCTTGTTTTTGCCCATCCTAATCCTAAACCACATTCCTATGACTGAAGTTCTGTTACCAGATACCAGACTTTCCTTGGTGCTGCTTGTCAGCTGAGATCTCTGACTACTCTACTTCTAAACTTTTTGTGGTTATGTTCTGAATATTTCCTGATGTACCCTTTTACTCACTGTCATCACTGTCATTTTAATTTTGTGGTAGCTGAGGTAAGGAATGGTTTAGTGACTTGCCCAAGGTCAAACAGCTGAAAAAAGGAAGAGCCGGGATGTGGGATATGAAGGTAGTTTGAACCCATTATGTTGTAATCACTTTACATGCTACCTTTCTTAGTTATACAACAACAAAGTTAGCAAAAATAAACTTGACTCTGAAACAAATTTCCCTTTATACATTCTCCAGACAGTTATATCTAAGTCATGAATATGTGAGTCCTAACTTAAAGGTTGGGAGAAACAAGCATAATCAAGGGCAAATCAAAGTGTGCAAAGATGGGGACCAGTGCGTTCAGCACACATACATGTATATCAACATTAGGAATAGTGAATAGGTGGGAAATGGTAAAGGTAGATTTCTTTTTTTTACTGTCTCTGATACTTTTTCAAAATGAAGTACTCATTGCTGAGAAAGTAAGAAACAATGTGGAGTTCACATTCAACTATCTCTTTAGTTTGTTTCAAATTAGGGCATGTTAAATTCTCATGCATTAAAAACATTTACCTACACCATGGAACATTTTCTTTCATGTAAATCAAAATTGGTGTTACAAAAGAACTGCTGAAGTGTAAATGCTAAAATTCATCTGTCACTCAACAAATATTTGCCAGGAAAAAATTTCCAAAAGTTCTTATTTTAAGTATAAATGGAAATGATACAGAACCATTCATTTAGAGGAAATAAATGTAGAAACCTTCATTCTTACTATGAAACAATAATATTTTTACAGTGTGTGTTGTTTGCCACAAGATGGCAGCTACGTAATTGTCATTTGAATATGACAAAGATGGTAGGCCGTGTTATACAGAAATCCTATCTCTTTCTAGTGATGCAGAAATCAAATTTTAATTTTTGCTTTGAACAATGTACACATTTATAAAAATCATGGATCATTGGACATTTCCATCAAATATATAGGCAGCCAAGGTTTTCCTGAGTATATAGAACTTTAAGTCTATTGGGAGGATGGTATTTGATTATTAGCCAAAGAAAGTTCTGGATAATGCCTTTTAAAGTAAAATAAAAAAATAGAAAACACAACCTTTGCAAAGTAGAAAGAAATGCATAGCTTGGATAAGGGAATGAGGCTTCATCACAGCTAAATGATCATTTCCGCAATCATGATTATCCTAGTTGTTGAATCAGTGGTTTAGGAGAATGCATCAATCACTAGTGAGCCAAATCCTCCGGGAAAATCTATTTTAGAAATATTGGTAAGGCAAAAAAAAAACCACCCATAAGTTCAGCCTCTTCCATGAAATCTTTTCTCACTACTTTAGACCTCAATGTGTTCTCCATCCTCCTCAATTCCCATACCATCCTGTGCTAGAACCACTCTGGTGTGTTCTATTATTTTTTCTGGGTGTTTATCTTGTTTTTTTTAAATTAGATTATAAAATCCATGTGAGTAAAAATTGTGTTTTCTTTGCTAAAGCCATGATCACCTAGCAGAGTGCTCAGTATAGTGTTCATAGTTGCTCAGGTAGTATAGTGTAAGAAATAAGAACATAGACACTGAAGCCACACTGCCAGTTTTTAAATCCCATATTTGTGTAGCCTTCTGTATGTTATTTAACCCCTCTGAGTCTTGATTTCCTCAAATGTATAACGATTAACAGTTAATATAAATAAATAATTTAAAATAATGTCTGATACAAAATGAGTTCTTTATAGGTCTCTGTTATCAATAATTCATGTGTTGGAGGGGCTCCTAGTAAGAAGGGCCTGGGTTACTTCATGGGCTGGGATGTGTGATAGAGTGAGTTAACCTGGTACTAGGAAACCAACTGTTCTTTCCTAGTAAACCCTCTGGCCACAATATTACTGAATGGTGTTTCCATGAGAGGAAGAAAAAATTTAGTCATGGACAAGTACCTGAAAGTCCCACAGCCTGTTCTATTAGAAGTAGTTGCTCTTGTCATAATTCCTGGAAAGTTTTCTCTATGCTGAGATGTAAAAGGTTGCTACACCACCTACCTTCCGCTTATGTGGAGAGTTCTGCTCTCTAATGTCTGTTGCCTCCTGATGTCCTCATCTATTCTGAAGTGCTGCTCCAGTATTGTCTCCTGTATTATGTTTCGTCCCAGCCATAGAATGGGTTGGAGAGGGATGGGGATGCATGTTAGGTAACATTCCTGAAATTCATTACATGTTAAACTTTGTGGTGGGTGCTTTGATATCCTCACAATTGCTAGTCAAAGGAACCAGTGTTTCAGAGAGGTATATAACTTGCTCAAGATCATAGGACTGGTATTGTATTATATGATTATACAAACGGGGGAGCCAGGATTTAATCAAGATCCTTAACAATGGCATGTATAATTCTTTTTAAATACCTTATATGTTACTATGGGAAAGAACAGAACTTTCATCCTGTTCTGGTCAATGATGCCAGCTATTCTGTCATTACCAAAAAACAATATATCAGCTCAGGCACTGCCTCTTTGAAGCTAAACTTAGGTATTTACTCTACAATGACTTTCTATCCAACCCTCACATATGCTTACCTACAGGAGCAAGAATTTGTATCTTATTCATATGCCCATCTCTCTTCTCAGTATCTCAGGTGATGTTTTATTGGCATCTATGGCCACAACAATATTATTCTTTATGGAGTTCTTGCTTGGATGACTCTAACGGGTGGCAACTTTACATGTAGAATGTAGACTTACCTTTAATCCTCTCATTTCTTTTTCTCTATGCTTGTGGTCCTTTTATTTCTGCTTGCAAGAAAACAGATAGAAAAGACAATGCTGGAGAGGGGCAAGATGGCGGCTGAGTGAACTTCCCTGTTAGGGTCTCCTGCAGGGAGTCGGCTGGGCGGCATTGGAGACTCTTTGGGACCGGGTTGTTTCGGGATTTTTGCTGGTCCGGAGGTGTCTGGACATCGATTTGGAGGGAAGGTAACAGAGAGGATCCGTCTGTGAAATACACACAGAGATCCCAGCTACGTGTGGAGGATTCCCTCCTTGGGTAGGTGGAGCCGAGGCATCTAGCACCGCGGCGGCGGGGGGACCCGGGCCGGGCTGTGGTGGCGGGCGGAGCCAGGCTGGGCTGGGCCGAGCCATGGTGGCAGGCGGAGCCGGTCAGAGCTGGGCCGAGCCATGGTGGTGGGCAGAGCCAGGCCGAGCCGTGGAGGCGGATGGAGCCGGTCGGAGCCGGGCCGGGCCGCGGTGGCGGGTGGAGCCGGGCCGAGCCACAGTGGCCGGGAGAGCCAGGCTGAGCCCGGCGGCGGGGTTTCTGTTCTTTTTTTTTTTGGAGCCTCTGCAGCACTGGGGAGTGCATGGGCCCTGAGCGGCCTATTGGGGGGTTGGTGGGAAAAGGGAGGTGCTTGCAGACCCATTTGGGCAGACAGACGGGGGTTTTAGGGCAAAGCGGGGGGAATTTGTGATTACGGACACAACAATAGCGTTTCTGCCTAGAGCCACGCCCCCCCCACAAGGCCGGCTGCTGACCTACAGCAATCTCAAAGTGATAGCAACAAAGAGACGCTACCAGGGTCTCATGGGGTGGCAGACGTTTGGAAGCTGATTAGGGGAATATTGTGCGAAGTGCGGGAATTTCGGGTTTGGACTCTGTTATTAGCGTTTCTGGCTGGAGCCCCTCCCCCGGACCTGGATATTTGATCTGAGTCATTAAATTGGCTGCAGCCTAGAGGAGCCCCCATGTGGATGTTCCCGGGGACCACAGGGTGGGAGGGTTCCTGAAGTCAATTGGTGATATATCCACACAATAGACCCTAGTAAGTGAGTGAATTGTAGGACACAGAACACAGGATAGAGCTTGTGGATGAGACCTCACCCATAGGGCTGGCACCCAGCTGCGAGGATCCCTGAAGGCTGTGATGCACTGTGGTGCTCCCAGGATTCCTGTTAACTAGACTCGAGGTTGCCAGGTCTGAGTTCCCTGGACTCTGGCGGCCCACACGCCAGAGACTCACACCTCTTGAGGCCTTAATACCTCAGACTGTCCATCCCTGAATCCACCACGCCCTGAGGTTCATCTGACATCTGAGGCCCTTGAATATCCTAGCCCTCAAAGTTTGCATTTTTTCTTCTTTGTTTTACTTTGTTTTGTTTTTATTTTTATTCTATTTCTATTTTTTTTTATTCCAGTTTTTTAATGTTCTGATTCCTGGCATTGCATTATCCCCTAGTCTTTTCTCCCAGCGTATCCCCCAAAGTCTCTTTTTCTCTCTCTTTTTTTTAATCCTCTCTTTCTTGTCCCCGAGCTTCTTATTATTCTATTTTATCTTAACAATACAATAGGTCCTGCAGGAAACACCTCACATTTGCAGGGTTTCCTCATTCTCCACTGCCTCATTTCTCTGTGAATAGATTTAGGTTACCTACACTATCCCCTTTCCCCTACAACTTGATATCCTCCACCATCTGCTATCTCTCCTACATTCCACCTCCCTTTCTTTGATCCACTAAGCATCTAACCCTTAATTTCTAATACCTTTGTTTATTTTTCCATCTGGTATCCGCCCTTGAAACTATTACCTTTCTTTTGTCTTTCCCTCTCTCACGAAAACAATAGCTTCTTAGTACGTACCATATCCCTCCCATATTCATTCGTCTACCTCATTATAGGTACTTTCCTACTACTATAACTCTACACAATTTACATTATCTAACCTCCATCCTCCCAGAACTCATATTGATGCTTTGTTAACATATATCACCAATACTGCTTTACACTTTTTCCTTCCTTACACAATTGCCTTTCCCCAGCACTAATACTTTCCTTTAAAGTGAACTTAACCAGCAATAAGTAATTGGAATAGGAAGAACAAAGTGACAAAGAGAAGATATAACACTTATACAAAAACAACAGTTAATTAATCTCCAAGACTAGACAAAGAAGCTAAGGAACTGATTAAACCCGTCAAGATAAAATGATGACAAGACAGCAACAAAAATCTACAAACCAAACCAGTAATCAGGAAAACATGGCTGAATCCAATCAACAAACTAAAAATCAGGAAGGGGAGCAGAACTTCGCACAAGCAATGAAAGATCTCAGAACATTTATCACCGACAAATTTGACGAAGCAATGAAAGAGGTTAACAACATGAAGACATCACTTGGAGGGGAAATTGCAGACATGAGCAAAAAAATAACAGATATGATGGAAATGAACACCACAATTCAAGAAATCAAAAATACACTTGCAGCAAATATCAGCAGACTAGAAGAGGAAGAGCAGAGAATTAGTGATGTGGAAGACAGTACATCGAAAATCAAACAGATAGTAGAAGTGGTCAATAAAAAGGTAGAAAAAATCCAGATAGGACTTAGGGACCTGAATGATAATGCAAAACACTCAAACATACGTATTATAGGCATTCCAGAAGGAGAAGAGAAGGGAAAGGGGTCAGAAGGAGTGTTGCAGGAAATAATGACTGAAAACTTCCCAAATCTACTGAAAGAGACAGATGTACATATCCAAGAAGCACAGCACACTCCACTGGTCATAACCCCCAACAGGCCCACCCCAAGACATATACTTGTCAAATTATCCAATGCTCAAGACAAAGAGAAAATTCTAAAAGCAGCAAGAGAAAAGAAAACCATCACATACAAGGGAAGCTCCATAAGATTAAGTGCTGATTTCTCATCTGAAACGATGGAGGCAAGAAGGCAGTGGTATGATATAGTCAAGATACTAAAGGAAAAAGTTTTCCAACCAAGAATACTCTATCCAGCTAAACTAGCATTCAAAAATGATGGAGAGTTCAAAATATTCACACATAAACAGAAACTGAAAGAGTATATCAACAAGAAACCTCCCCTTCAAGAAATTCTTAAGGAAGTTCTGCAGGAAGAAAGGAAAAAACAGGACAGTCAGAGATGGAGGAGAGTGTAAGATCAACAAAAAAGACAAAAATAGAAGGGGAAAATAAAATAATACAAACAAAATATAACAAACACAAACCCAACCAAAATATGGCTACCACAAATAATTCTCTGAACGTAATAACACTGAATGTCAACGGATTAAACTCACCTATCAAAAGATTCAGACTGGGACACTGGATAAGGAAATATGACCCATCTATATGCTGTCTACAAGAGACACATCTTAGACACAGAGACGCATGGAGATTGAAAGTGAATGGCTGGAAAACAATCATACAAGCAAACAAGAACCAAAAAAAGGCAGGAGTACCTATATTAATATCAGACAAAATAGACTTTAAATGCGAAACAATTGTGAGAGACAAAGAAGGATACTACATTTTAGTGAAAGGGACAATCTGTCAAGAAGATCGAACAATCATAAATATTTATGCTCCTAACAAGGGTGCCTCTAAATACGTGAGACAAACGCTGGAAAAACTAAGTGAAAAAATAGATGCATCTACAATTACAGTGGGGGATTTTAATACACCACTATCAACTCTGGACAGAACATCTCAAAAGAGAATCACTAAAGAAACAAAACATTTGAACAGTATATTAGAAGAGCTGGATCTAGTAGACATATATAGATCATTACACCCAAACACAGCAGGATATACATTTTTCTCAAGCGCACATGGAACATTATCCAAGGTAGACCATATGCTAGGCCACAAAGAAAGGCTTAATGAATTCAGAAAGATTGAAATCATACAAAACAATATCTCTGACCACAGTGGAGTGAAGCTGGAAATTCACAGGGGACAGAGGCTCAGACTTCACACCACAATTTGGAAATTAAACAGCACACTCTTAGAAAAACAGTGGGTCAAAGAGGAAATCTCAAAAGAAATCAATGACTACCTTGAAACAAATGATAATGAGAACACAACATACCAAACTTTATGGGGTGCACCAAAAGCAGTACTGAGAGAGAAATTTATAGCGATAAATTCACATATCAAAAAAGAAGAAAGAGCAAAAATTGAAGAACTAACTGCACTTTTGACGGAATTAGAAAAACAGCAACAAAGTAACCCAACAAGAAGAAGAAGGAAGGAAATAACAAAGACAAGAGCAGAACTAAATGAAATAGAAAATAAGAAAGCACTTGAAAAAATAAACAAGACCAAGAGCTGTTTTTTTGAGAAGATCAACAAAATTGACAAACCTTTAGCGAGACTAACAAAGAAAAAAAGAGAGAAGATGCAAATACACAAAATAAGAAAAGAGAAAGGTGATATCACCACTGAACCCACAGAAATAAAGACTATCATAAGAGGATACTTTGAAAAACTATATTCCAACAAAAATGACAATTCAGAGGAAATGGACAAATTCCTAGAAACACATAAGCAGCCCATATTGACGAAAGAAGAAATTAATGATCTTAACAAACCAATCACAAGCAAAGAGATAGAATCAGTCATTAAAAATCTCCCAACTAAAAAGAGCCCAGGGCCAGACGGCTTCACAGGTGAATTCTACAAAACATTCCGGAAAGAACTAACACCAATCCTATTGAAACTATTCCAAAAAATCAAAACAGAAGGAACATTGCCGAACTCCTTCTATGATGCCAACATTATCCTAGTACCAAAGCCAAACAAAGACACCACAAGAAAGGAAAATTACAGACCAATTTCTCTAATGAACCTAGACGCAAAAATACTTAACAAAATACTTGCTAATCGTATTCAGCAACACATTAAATGAATTATACACCATGACCAAGTGGGATTTATTCCAGGTATGCAAGGATGGTTCAACATAAGAAAATCAATCAATGTGATACACCATATAAACAGATTCAAGGGAAAAAAATCACATGATTATATCTATAGATGCAGAAAAGGCATTTGACAAAATACAGCACCCCTTCTTGATAAAAACACTCCAAAAGATCGGAATACAAGGAAACTTTTTGAACATGATAAAGAGTATAGATGAAAAACCTACAGCCAACATTGTTTACAATGGCGAAATCCTGAAATCCTTCCCTCTAAACTCAGGAACAAGACAAGGATGCTCATTGTCTCCCCTTCTATTTAACATTGTCTTGGAAGTACTTGCTCGAGCACTGAGGCAAGAACCAGATATAAAAGGTATTCAAATTGGAAGGGAAGAAGTCAAAATTTCATTATTTGCAGATGACATGATCCTATATATAGAAAACCCTGAGAGATCTACAACAAAGCTTCTAGAAGTCATGAGTTTAATGAAGTTTAATATGAGTTTAATAAAGTCACAGGTTATAAGATCAATGTGCAAAAATCAGAAGCATTTCTGTACACCAATAATGACCAAGATCAGGAGGAAATCAAGAAACAAATACCATTCACAATAGTAAATATAAAAATCAAATACTTAGGAATAAATTTAACTAAAGAGGTAAAAAACTTACACACCGAGAACTATACAAGACTGTTCAAGGAAATCAAATAAGACCTAAATAAATGGAAGAATATTCCTTGTTCATGGATAGGAAGACTGAATATTATTAAGATGTCTATCCTACCAAAATTGATCTATACATTCAATGCAATCCCAATAAAAATCAACACAGCCTTCTTTAAGGAACTAGAAAAACTAACTATGAAATTTATTTGGAAAAGAAAGAGGCCCCGAATAGCCAAAGACATATTGAAAAAGAAAAACGAAATAGGAGGAATCACACTTCCTAACTTCAAAACATACTACAAAGCTACAGTAGTGAAAACAGCATGGTATTGGCATAAGGAGAGACACACAGACCAATGGAATTGAATTGAAAGTTCAGATATAGAACCTCATATATATCGCCATATAATATTCGATAAAGCCATCAAACCCTCTCAACTGGGAGAGAATGGCCTATTCAACAAATGGTGCCTGGAGAACTGGATAGCCATATGTAGAAGAATGAAAGAGGATTACCATCTCACACCTTATACAAAGATCAACTCAAGATGGATCAAAGACCTAAATATAAGAGCCAAGACCATAAAGATCTTGGAAAGCAGTGTAGGGAAACATCTACAGGACCTTGTAATAGGAAACGGCTTCATGAATATCATACCAAAAGCACGAGCAGCAAAAGAACAAATACATAAATGGGACTTCCTCAAAATTAAAGCCTTCTGCACCTCAAAGGAGTTTGTCAAGAAAGTAAAAAGGGCCGGCTGGCAAGATGGTGGCTGCGTGAGCTTGCCTGGTAGTGTCTCTGCAGGGGGCGGCTGGGCAGCGTTGAAGGCTCTTTAGGACCGCGCTGTTTCGGGGATTTTTGCTGGTTGGAAGGTGTCTGGACGTCAATTCAGTGGGAAGGTAACAGAGAGGATACGTCTATATTATATAAACGGAGATCCCAGCTGGGCGCGGGAAGTTCCCTCCTTGGGTGGGCGGAGCCGCGGTAGCGGGCGCTCTTGCAGCTCCGGAGCTGCGGCGGCCAGGGTTTTTGTTTTTTTTCCCTTTATCTGGAGGCTTTGCGGTGCTGAGAAATTCACGGATACTGTGCTGGCTGGTGGGGGATTGTTGGGACAAGACTCCTTGGCGGATTGATTTGGGGAGACAGACGGTGTTTTCTTGTGAAGCGGGGGACGTTTTAGTCACCGGACAGGGGGGGAAGCGCTTCCGCCTGGAGCCCCATCCCCACAGGTCCGGCTGCCGATCTGCAACGGAATTGGATTTTGAGCAACAAGGGGACACAATTGGGAGACTGTTGTAGGGTGCAGTGAGGGAGGAGGACACGTCTGGAAGCTGATTGGGGAATATTTTGCGAAGTTTGGGATTTCGGATCTTAGAGTCTGTTTTCCGCGTTTCCAGCTGAAGCCCACCCCACCCGGTGGGGCTTGGGATCTGGGTCATTGAACGGGCCGTGGTGTAGAGGCGCCCTCAAGTGGCCGTTGCGTGGGAGCACAGGGAGCGAGCTGTCCAAAGGCTGATACCCTGAGGAGTAGGTGAATTTCAGGGATTAGACATTCAATTTAGAATTCGCGGATCTGGCTTCCCCCACGGGGCTGGCACCCAGCTACGGGGATCCCTGAGGGCTGTGTTGCACTCCAGGGCTCCTAAGCTTTCCGTGGACCAGATTTGAGGTTCCCAGGTCTGGGTCCCCTGGACTCTGGCGGTCCACACCCCAGACTCACACCTCTTGAGTCTTCAGTGTCTCAGACTTTCCACCCCTGAATCCATCACGCTCTGGGGTCTACCTGGGATCCTTGAGTGCTTTGGACCTTAACGTTTGTGTTTTATCTATATTGGTTCATATTGTTTTGTTTTTATTTTCACTTTATCTTATTTTTTACTCTTTTTGATGCCCTGATTGCTAATATTGCATTATCCCCTAGTCTTTTCTCCTAGCGTGTCCCCCAAAGTTCTTTTTTTTTTTATATACAGATATTTAGGGGTTTTTTTGGTTGTTGTTTTAGATAGTGTTGCAAATGTCACACGTGTATACCTGTATCACTCTTCCCCCTATCTGTTCCCCACCGTTTGCTTATCCTCTTTTTCTTTCTTCCTTTCTTCTTGTCTTTCTTTTTTTCTTTATTATAATTAGTTTTTTTTTTCGGTTTTCTCTTTCCCTCTTGTCCCTCATTTTCCACTTATTTTATTTTAATTCAAGTACACAATAGGTGCTACAGGGAACACCTCACATTTGCTGGGTTTTCCCATCCTCCACTGCCTAATTTCTGTGTGAATTGATTTAGGTTACCTACACTATCCCCCTTCCCCTGCACCTTGATATCCACTACCATCTACTGTCTCTACTATATTCCAACCCCCACCTCCCATTCTTTGATCCACAAAGTGTCTAACTCTTAATTTCTAATACCTTTGCTCTGTTTTCTGTCTGTTATCCACTCTTGAAACTATTACCTTTCTTTTCTTTTTCCCTCTCTCATGAAAACAATAGCTTTGTAGTTCATACCATATTCCGCCCATATTCAGTCATCTACTTCATAAAAGGTACTCTACCTACAGCTATAACTCTGTACAATCTACATGAATCTAAGCTCCATCCTCCCAGATCTCATATTCTTGCTTTGTTAACATACATTACTAATACTACTTTACACTTTTCCCTTGCTGACACAATTGCCTTTCCCCAACACTAATACTTTCTTCTAAAGTGAACTTAACCAACAACAAGTAACTTGAATAAGAAGAAAAAAGTGACAAAGAGAAGATATAACATCTATGCAAAAATAACAACTAATTAACCTCCAAAAGCAGACAAAGAAGCTAAGGAACTGATTAAATTCGTCAAAATAAAGAGATGACCAGAAAGCAACAAAAATCTACAAACCAAACCAATAATCAGGAAAACATGACTGAATCCAATCAACAAATCAATAATCACGAAGGGGAGCAAAACTTGGCACAAGCAATGAAAGAACTCAGAACATTTATCACCGACAAATTTGATGCAGTAATGAAAGAGGTTAACAACATGAAAACATCACTTGGAGGGGAAATTGCAGACATACGCCAAAACATAACAGATATGATGGGAATGAACACCACAGTTCAAGAAATCAAAAATACACTTGCAGCAAATATCAGCAGACTAGAAGAGACAGAGCAGAGAATTAGTGATGTGGAAGACAGTACATCAGAAATCAAACAGATAGTAGAAGGGGTCAATAAGAAGATAGAAAAAATCCAATTAGGATTTAGGGACCTGAATGACAATGCGAAACACTCAAACATACGTATTATAGGCATTCCAGAAGGTGAAGAGAAGGGAAAGGGGTCAGAAGGAGTGTTGCAGGAAATAATGGCTGAAAACTTCCCAAATCTACTGAAAGAGACAGATGTACATATCCAAGAAGCACAGCGCACTCCACAAGTCATAAACCCCAACAGTCCCACCCCAAGACATATACTTATCAAATTATCCAAAGCTCAAGACAAAGAGAAAATCCTAAAAGCAGCAAGAGAAAAGAAAACCATCACATACAAGGGAAGCTCAATTAGATTAAATGCTGATTTCTCTTCTGAAACCATGGAGGCAAGAAGACAGTGGTATGATATAGTCAAGGTACTAAAGGAAAAAAATTTCCAACCAAGAATACTCTATCCAGCTAAACTAGCATTCAAACATGAAGGAGAGTTCAAAATATTCACAGACAAACAGAAACTGAAAGAGTATACCAACAAGAAACCTCCCCTTCAAGAAATTCTAAAGGGAGTTCTGCAGGAAGAAAGGAAAAAACAGGAAAGGCAAAGTTGGAGGAGAGTATAAGACCAACAACAACAACAAAAAAGACAAAAAAATATATACAAACAAAATATGACAAACACAAATCCAATCAAAATATGGCTAACACAAATAATTCCTTGATAGTAATAACACTGAATGTCAATGGATTAAACTCACCTATCAAAAGATTCAGACTGGGACATTCGATAAGGAAATATGACCCATCCATATGCTGTCTACAAGAGACACATCTTAGACCCAGAGACGCATGGAGATTGAAAGTGAATGGCTGGAAAACAATCATACAAGCTAACAATAACCAAAAAAAGGCAGGAGTAGCTATATTAATATCAGACAAAATAGACTTTAAATGTGAAACAATTGTGAGAGACAAAGAAGGATACTACATTTTAGTGAAAGGGAAAATCTGTCAAGAAGATTGAACAATCATAAATATCTATGCCCCTAACAAGGGTGCCTCTAAATACGTCAGGCAAACGCTGGAAAAACTAAGTGATAGAATAGATACATCTACACTTATAGTGGGGGATTTTAATACACCACTATCAACTCTGGACAGAACATCTCAAAAGAGAATCACCAAAGAAACAAAATATCTAAATAGTATATTAGAGGAGCTCGATCTAATAGACATATATAGATCGCTACACCCAAACACAGCAGGATATACATTTTTCTCAAGCGCACATGGATCATTCTCCAAGATAGATCATATGCTAGGCCACAAAGAAAGGCTGAACGAATTCAGAAAGATTGAAATCATACAAAACATTATCTCTGACCACAGTGGAGTCAAGCTGGAGATTTGCAAGGGACAGAAGCCCAGATTTCACATCACGATTTGGAAATTAAACAGCACAATCTTAGAAAAACAGTGGGTCAAAGAGGAAATCTCAAAAGAAATCAATGACTACCTTGAAACAAATGATAATGATAACACAACATACCAAAATTTATGGGATGCAGCAAAAGCAGTACTGAGAGGGAAGTTTATAGCCATAAATTCATATATCAAAAAAGAAGAAAGAGCAAAAATTGAAGAACTAACTGCACATTTGAAGGAATTAGAAAAACAACAACAAAGTAGCCCAACAGGAAGAAGAAGGAAGGAAATAACAAAGATAAGAGCAGAACTAAATGAAATAGAAAATAAGAAAGCACTTGAACAGATAAACAAGACCAAGAGCTGGTTTTTCGAGAAGATTAACAAAATTGACAAACCTTTAGCAACACTAACAAAGAAAAAAAGAGAGAAGATGCAAATACACAAAATAAGAAATGAGAAAGGCAATATCACCACTGACCCCACAGAAATAAAGACTATCATAAGAGGATATTTTGAAAAACTATATTCCAACAAAAATGACAATCTAGAGGAAATGGACAAATTCCTAGAAACACATAAACAGCCCATATTGACGAAAGAAGAAATTGATGATCTTAACAAACCAATCACAAGCAGAGAGATAGAATTGGTTATCAAAAATCTCCCAACTAAGAAGAGCCCAGGGACAGATGGCTTCACAGGTGAATTCTACAAAACATTCCGGAAAGAACTGACACCAATCCTGCTGAAACAATTCCAAAACATTGAAACGGAAAGAACATTACCCAATTCCTTCTATGATGCCAACATTACCCTAGTACCAAAGCCAAACAAAGACATCACAAGAAAGGAAAATTACAGACCAATTTCTCTAATGAACCTAGACGCAAAAATACTTAACAAAATACTTGCTAATCGTATTCAACAACACATTAAACGTATTATACACCACGACCAAGTGGGATTCATCCCAGGTATGCAAGGATGGTTCAACATAAGAAAATCAATCAACGTAATACACCATATAAACAGATTGAAGGAAAAAAATCACATGATTATATCTATTGATGCAGAAAAAGCATTTGACAAAATACAGCACCCTTTCTTGATAAAAACACTCCAAAAGATTGGAATACAAGGGAATTTTTTGAACATGATAAAGAGTATATATGAAAAACCTAAAGCCAATATTGTTTACAATGGAGAAATCCTAGACTCCTTCCCTCTAAACTCAGGAACAAGACAAGGATGCCCACTGTCTCCGCTTCTATTTAATATTGTCTTAGAAGTACTTGCACGAGCACTGAGGCAAGCACCAGAAATAAAAGGCATTCAAATTGGAAAGGAAGAAGTCAAAATTTCATTATTTGCAGATGACATGATCCTATACATAGAAAACCCTGAGAGATCTACAACGAAGATTCTAGAACTCATAAATGAGTTTAGTAAAGTCGCAGGATATAAGATCAATGCGCAAAAATCAGTAGCATTTCTGTACACCAATAATGAGCAAGATCAGGAGGAAATCAAGAAACAAATACCGTTCACAATAGTAAATAAAAAAATCAAATACTTAGGAATAAATTTAACTAAAGAGGTAAAGAACTTATACAACGAGAATTATACAAGATTGTTCAAGGAAATCAAAGAAGACCTAAATAAATGGAAGACTATTCCTTGTTCATGGATAGGAAGACTGAACATTATTAAGATGTCTATCCTACCAAAACTGATCCACACATTCAATGCAATCCCAATAAAAATCAACACAGCCTTCTTTCAGGAACTAGAAAAACTAACTATGAAATTTATTTGGAAAGGAAAGAGACCCCGAATAGCCAAAGACATACTGAAAAAGAAAAACAAAATTGGAGGAATCACACTACCTGACTTCAAAACATACTATAAAGCTACGGTGGTGAAAACAGCATGGTATTGGCATAAGGACAGACACATAGACTAATGGAATCGAATTGAAAGCTCTGATATAGAACCTCACATATACAGCCACATAATATTCGATAAAGCCACCAAACCCTCTCAATTGGGAGAGAGTGGCCTATTCAACAAATGGTTTCTGGAGAACTGGATAGCCATATGTAGAAGAATGAAAGAAGATTACCATCTCACACCTTATACAAAGATCAACTCAAGATGGATCAAAGACCTAAATATAAGAGCCAAGACCATTAAAACCTTAGAAAGCAGTGTAGGGAAACATCTACAGGACTTTGTAATAGGAAATGGATTTATGAATATCTCACCAAAAGCACGAGCAGCAAAAGAACTAATAGATAAATGGGACTTCCTCAAAATTAAAGCCTTCTGCACCTCAAATGAGTTTGTCAAGAAAGTAAAAAGGGAGCCCACACAGTGGGAGAAAATATTTGGCAATCATATATCTGATAAGAAACTTATAACTTGCATATATAAAGAACTCCTATATCTTGAAAATAAAAAGATAAACAACCCATTTAAAAAATGGGAAAAAGACTTAAACAGACACTTCTCCGAAGAAGAAATACAAATGGCAAGATAGCACATGAAAAAATGTTCCAAATCTCTAGCTATCAGGGAAATGCAAATCAAAACTACAATGAGATACCATCTTACACCCATAAGATTGGCAGCTATGGAAAAAACAGAAGAATACAAGTGCTGGAGAGGATGTGAAGGAAGGGGAACACTCATCCACTGCTGGTGGGAATGTGGAAGGATCCAACCATTCTGGAGGACAGTATGGCGGTTTCTCAAAAAACTAGCCATAGATATGCCATATGACCCAGCAATACCACTGCTGGGTATATACCCAGCAGAACTGAAAACAAGGACACAAACCGATATATGTACACCAATGTTCATAGCAGCATTGTTCACTATTGCCAAAAGTTGGAATCAACCCAAATGCCCATCAACAGATGAGTGGATCAATAAAATGTGGTATATACACACAATGGAATACTACTCGGCTGTAAGAACAAACACACTACAAACACATGTGATAACATGGATGAATCTTGAGAACCTTATGTTGAGTGAAGCAACCCAGACATTGAAGGACAAATACTACATGACCTCAATGATATGAAATAAACAAGCTGCCCTAGATAGCAAGAGACTGAACGATAGGCTTACAGGAAATCGGAGGGTGGAGGAAGGATATGAGCCGATGTCTGCAGGGGTCGAATTTAAGACGAGATGGTGGTAAGTATGAACACAAAGAAGAGATAAAATGGGGGCAAGGGGTTGCCTTTGGTTGGGGCTTTACGGGTTTGAGGGTGGCTGGGGAGGGATGGTTGGGTAACGTTGCCCAAAAGTGGGGGGAGGGTAGGGGAGCATACGAACACAGGAGAGGGTCAGGAGGTGGTGGAGAGTAAAATGCCGAGAAAATCATATCAAAATATAATAAAGAGGGTTACCTGTTTAGAATGCTCGGAGGGGAGGGTCCGATGCAGGACGGGCTCCTGGGGAATGCCTAAATGCTCATTCTGCCAGAGTGGGTGACACCATGGGGTAAAATCCCAAGTAGTGAGAGTGGGGGTGGACCCACATCCTGGGGAGGACTAATGCCACCAAATAGAGGGAACTGTATCCCTCGAGAGAAAGGGTGACTCCCAGGGCATTGGGGCAGTTGAGCAAGTTAGGCCCTGAACACTACTCCATCTATTTCTGGAAGTGGCTCCTCAGGAAACGAAGGTTGGCTGTCACTGTGGGCACCAAGGTGGAAGGGAAAATGGACGTCAAATGTGTGGAACCAAAGTAAAAGGGGGGCAAGAGAGGAGTTTTTTGAGAGTATACAAGGATGGATATAAAACATGTAATATTACACCATAACATATAGGAGATGACAGACTGATAATGTAAACCATAATGTAAAACATAGGATAACTAAAAATGTAAAGAACTGTGTATCCTAAAGTATGCACCATAATGTAAGCACAGATATTACCTTGTTAGAAAGCTAATATCTCAGACTCTGTACATCACCTTAAGTAAATATGATGTGAAAAGGGTGTAAGAGTATCGCTCTGGAAGGAAAAAGGTTTTGTGGTGGATGTATGGGAGTGCTGTATATTATATATATGCATTGCTGTGGTCTAGGACTCCTGTGAAGAAATGCTGAATAATTAGGGGGGGGAAAAAAAAAAAAAGGATAGGATGTGGAATTTTTTCAAGTCAACATTCTTTATCTAAGTTCTTTATCTAACTTTATCCAAGTTCTTTATCCATCCTTTAAACCCATCGCTATATACCATTCCCTAGTAAGGGACCATGGCATTATATTGGGCTTCAAATTTCGGGGAGTTCTGGACCACAGAGTGTTTCAACAATGGCAATGGAGGGATACTGGTATGGGATACCAATGACAGGTGATATATGGCTGACAGGGAGCTGTACAGAACATATGTCCAGGGGGAATGGTAATGATTGGATATACTCATAATGGCAACAATTAAAAACCACAGCAGGGGGGGTACTGGGTTCCTGGCCAGTGGTGCTCTGCCGCGGTCCCTAGGGGAGCAGCGACAGTCTCCCAGGTACAGCGGCGGGGACCTGGAGGGAGTGAGGGTTCAACAGTGAGCCCCTGATGCTAATGACTATGCTTGTGAGCTGATAAACCTAAAATAAGAACAAGGCCTAGAGCAACATTGTGCCTGGGAATTTCCTCCTGTCAGCCTTCATGTTACTCAAATGTGGCCAGTCTCGAAGCCAAACTCAGCATGTAAATGCAATGCCTTCCCTCCAGCGTGGGACATGACACCCGGGGACGAGCCTCCCTGGCAATGAGGGACCACTATCAAATACCAACTGATGATGCAACTGGAAAAGGACCTTATACGGAAGGTTCAATGCGGATCAGCAGAATATCCATGTCTACATAAAATAACATGACTTTAAAATGCTGTTTGACCTAAAGTAAGGGGGAAATGGAAAGGAGAAATGAGTTTATATGGCTACGAGTTTCTAAAAAAGATTCTGGAGGCTGGCAGAAGGATTGCCCTCATGCACAACTGAGCAGAGTCAGAGAGACAGATAAAGCAGATACAACCCCCAGATATTGGTTCCTTTGAAGGCTAAAGAGACCCATGAGAGTTATGGCCGTGGCCGATGGGGTTAACTACCAGGGCAGATGGCCCCTCTTTGGAACTGGTGTTTATGTGTGATGAATCCGGACTCAGATGGGATCTCCCTTCATAAGACTTTCATGCTAATGTGCTGGAGGTGCAGTTAACGTTGGGATTTAAGATATATTTAGGGGATTTGAATCTCTGGACTGACAATGTGATAGCCAGGTCCTGAACCTCAACAGACTCCAGCACCTACAATCTGATTTATTGGACTTACCACACTCAGCTAAGATGGAGTTGAAGAAGGACAATCACCACACCATGGAGCCTAGAGTGATTACAACTGAAAATGGGAGGATTGCATCCAGCATCCATGTGGAATTTGAGCCTCCTCTTGACATAGAGGTGCAATGGACACAACCAATCCAATGTCCACATAGAAGAGGTGGTATTGGATTGAGAAAAGTGGACATGGTGGACGATGGGTATGGGGAAAGGCAGGAAGAGATGAGAGGTGGAGGTGTCTTTGGGACATGGAGCTGCCCTGGATGGTGCTTCAGAGGCAATCACCGGACATTGTAAATCCTCACAGGGCCCACTGGATGGAATGGAGGAGAGTATGGGCCATGATGTGGACCATTGGCTATGAGGTGCAGAGGTGCCCAAAGATGTACTTACCAAATCCAATGGATGTGTCATGATGATGGGAACGAGTGTTGTTGGGGGGCTGAGGGGGGTGGGGGAGCGGGGTTGAATGGGACCTCACATATATATTTTTGATGTAATATTATTACAAAGTCAATAAAAAAAAAGAAAGTAAAAAGGGAACGCACACAATGGGAGAAAATATTTGGCAACCATATATCTGATAAGAGTCTTATAACTTGCATATATAAAGAACTCATATATCTTGAAAATAAAAAGATAAACAACCCATTTAAAAAATGGGAAAAAGATTTAAACAGACACTTCTCCAAAGAAGAAATACAAATGGCTAAAAAGCACATGAAAAAATCCTCCAAATCTCTAGCTATCAGGGAAATGCAAATCAAAACTACATTGAGATACCATCTTACTCCCATAAGATTGGCAGCTATGAAAAAAACAGAAGAATACAAATGCTGGAGAGGATGTAAAGAAAGGGGAACACTCATCCACTGCTGGTGGGAATGCAGAAGGATCCAACCATTCTGGAGGACAGTAGGGCGGTTTCTCAAAAAACTAGCCATAGATTTGCCATATGACCCAGCAATACCACTGCTGGGTATATACCCAGCTGAACTGAAAACAAGGACACAAACCGATATATGTACCCCAATGTTCATAGCAGCATTGTTCACTATCGCCAAAAGTTGGAATCAATCCAAATGCCCATCAACAGATGAGTGGATCAATAAAATGTGGTATATACACACAATGGAATACTACTCGACTGTTAGAACAAATACACTACAATCACACGTGATAACATGGATGAACCTTGAGAATCTTATGTTGAGTGAAGCAACCCAGGCATTGAAGGACAAATAGTACATGACCTCAATGATATGAAATAAGTAAACTGCCTCAGAGAGCTAGAGTCTGGAAAACAGGCTTACAGGAAATCAGGGGGTGGAGGAAGGATATGAGTTAACGTCTGCAGTGGTGGAATCTGTGATGAGCTGGTGGTAAGTATGAGCACAAAGAAGGGACAAAATGGGGGCAAGGGGTTGCCTTCGGATGGGGCTTTGTGGTTTTGAGGGGGGCTGGGGATGGCAAGAGGGGTAATATTGTCCAAAAATTGGGGGGAGGAAGGGGCAACATACGAACATGGGAGAGTGTCAGGTGTTAGTTGAGAACAAAATGTTGAGAAAATCGTATCAAAGTATAAGTAGGAGGGTTACCTGTTTAGGATGCTCAGGGGGTATGGTCTGATGTAAGACGGACTCTGGGGGAATAGCTGAAGGCTCGTGTTGCCAAGGTGGGTTGTACCATTGGGAAGAGACCCAAGAAGTGAGAGTTGGGATGGACCCACATCCTGGGGAGGACTAATGCCGTCAAATAGAGAGAACTGTATCTCTCGTGAGAAAGGATGGCTCCCAGGGCATTAGGGCAGTTGAGAAAGTCAGGTCCTGAATACTGCTGCAAGTATCTCTGGACATGGCTTCTTGGGAAATGGAGATTGGCTGGCATTGTGGGCCCCAAGGGGAGGGGAAAATGGATGTGGAATGGATGGAACCAAGGTAAATATGGGGGCAAGAGAGGAGTTCTGTGAGAGTACACGAGGATGAATATAAAACATGTAATATTACATCAAACACATATAGGGGACGACAGACTAATAATGTAAACCATAAGGCAAAACATAGGATAACTAAAAAATTTAGAAAACTGTACAATCTAAAGTATGGACCACATAGTAAGCACAGATGTCACCTTGTTTGAAAGCTATTGTCTTGGAATCTGTACAACAGTTTCAGGAAATATGATATGAATAAGCTAAAAGATTATCGCTGTGGAAGGGAAAAGGTTTTATGGTGGATCTGGGGAAGTACTGTATATTGTATATATGAATTTCGGTGATCTAAGACTCTTGTGAAGCTGACATTATGTTCGGATTCACTTTACAGGAAGTTTTGGATCACAGAGTGGTTCAACAATGGCAGTGGAGGAATACTGATATAGGATGTTATTAACACGATATATATGGCTGACAGGGAGTTATACAGGGCATATGCCCAGGGTATATAGTAATGTCTAGATATACTCATAGTGGAAACAATTAAAAACAACAGATGGGGGGGTACTGGGCCCCTGGCCAGGGGGTCACTGTCGTGGACCCTGGGGGAGCAGCGGCAGTCCCTCAGGTTCAATGGCAAGAACCAGGAAGGAAGGAGGGCCCAACAGTGGGCTCCTGATACTAATGGCTATGCTTTTGAGCTTATACACCTGCAATAAGAACAAGGCCTAGAGTAGCACTGTGCCTGGGAGTTTCCTCCTGATAGCCTTCATGTTACTCTAATGTGGCCACTCTCACAGCCAAACTCAGCATGTAGATGCAGTGCATTCCCCCCAGCGTGGGACATGACACCCGGGGATGAGCCTCCCTGGCACCGAGGGATCACTACCACATACCAGCTGAAGATGCAACTAGAAAATGACCTTGAATTAAAGGTTCAATACGGATCAGCAGAATATCCCTGTCTAATATATAATAATAGGACTTCAAAATGCTGTTTGACCTAATGTAAGGGGGAAATGGAAAGGAGAAATGAGATTATAAGGCTATGAGTCTCTAAAAAAGAGTCTGTAGGTTTTCAGAAGGAGTGCTCTTATGCACAACTGAGCAGAGTCTAAGAGACAGATAAAGTAGATACAACCTCAGGTATTGGTTCTTTTGAGGGATAAAGAGACCCACGGGTTCTATGGTCATGGCAGATGGGGTTCACTGCCATGGCAGATGGCCCTTCTTTGGAGCTGGTGTTTCTGCATGATGGAATTGGACTCAGAGGGGATCTCTTCTCACAAGACTTGCATGCTACTTTATTGGAATTGTAGTTGGTGCTGGGGTTTAAGATATATTTAGGGGACTTGAATCTCTGGACTGATAATATGACACTCAGGCCCAGAGCCTCAACAGACTTCAGCTCCTACACTTTGATTTATTGGACTTACCCCACTCAGCTAACATGGAGTTGAAGAAGGTCAACCACCACACCATGGAGCCTAGAGTGTCTACAACTGAAAGCAGGAGGAGTGCATCTGGTATCCATGTGGAATCTAAGCCCCCACTTGACATAGATGTGCAATGGACACAACCAATCCAATGTCCACCGAGAAAAGGTGGATTGGGTGTGGGAAGGGTAGTCTACTCATAGCCTTTTGGTCAGAACTAGTCACATGGTCCAAACCTAATTCCAAGGGAGTGTGGCAGAACAGGAATAGTTGTTTTTAAATAATTCTGCCTCTGCTACTTGTACTCATTTACATTTTTTTAGAGAGAAAGCTGAATGCTTCAGTCATGTGTGACTGTTTTACTTCTGGGACTCCTCAGCAAGTGTGCTACAAGCCTTTTGGACCCCCTGCTAAGGTCTTGTCCAGATTACAAGAGTGTGCAAGACATTAGGAAAGGATACCTGGGCTGCAGGAGGGGGTCAGGGTTGTAGATAGAATCTTGTTTATATCATTGTGAAAATATTTTTCTCCAAGTATTATATTTCCATGTTTCCATTTTTTTCTCCTCTTCATTGATCATTTTTCATAAATTAAAAAAAAATAGTGTTTAATTGGTTTATAGTTTGTATAGCTTTTTATATATTACTTCTTATAATTGGGTATTATTCTGTTGACAAATAAATTATCTTTATTTTATCTTTATTTTTTGGTTGATCCTGAAAAATACACTATCACCATCACTAAGTAACATGGGAATGATAGCTGTCTAGAGATTGTCTATTTGGCCCACCTTTTCCAGGTAGATGAGCCAAAAGTCTCTAATTACTTCCAAATCACCTTTAAACTCATAATCTTTAAACTCTTGAGCTCAGCTATGATATGTATATAACACAAAGAGTAAAGGATGTCATGTGAATAGAGGGTGTCAGAACTGAACTTGGTCAAGATGCACCTCAGTGAAGTTTATGGTTTTTGTAATTGGTTACTTCTACCTCAGGCATAGTTCTGTGTGTGTGTGTGTGTGTTTGTGTGTGAATGAGGATATGTATATCTATGTGCAATGGATGTGTGGGGGATGTGAAGGGGGGAAGAATTACATCACAATTACCTGCTTTCTACCTTTGTAATTACAGAAATAGCTGAAGCCACAATTTCAGGATTTTCAGAGAGAACTAAAAACCTTAGGTTTGCAGGATCAGTGATTTTACAGAGGACCCTAAATGTGCCTTATAATAGTACTATTTAAATAGAGAAGGAAAATATCTCCTTTTTAACATGAGGCTCAGAGAGGTTAATGCTTTGCCCAAAACCACACATCTCATAGAATATGTCTTTCTTTCCTCATCCAAGTCAGTATTGGAACAAGTGGTCATTCTCTTGTAACCCTTGTTTTGTTCCTCCTTCCCGACTTTATTGAACACACCTCTAAGAACACTGTGAAACTTCAGCGATACTGGCAGGCAGCCAAGCCTGGGATAATGTCTAACAATGATGTTCCTTTGTATTCACAGGTCTTTTTGCTTGTGGTATTAATGAGGCACCTTCCCAGACTTGTCCTGCATATAAGAAGAGTACCTTTCACAACAAGGAATTTTCCCTTTTTTCCCTTTTCCCTAATCTATTATAGCAAGGATGACCAATAAATAGTTTTCTTTCTTGAAGCCATCATCTATGGTTAACTTCTTGACCACTGACATTGGCATTTTCCTCAACTCAATCTGGTCTTTCAGTGTGAAAGGAAAAGCAGAAGACAGATGAACCAGCACTTGAATGCTGATGGCACCTTACCTTACCCTTAAGTGGCAGACTTCCTGGGCCTTCTTGGTTGATGCTCCATTAAACTGAACTGGTGAGCCAATCTTTTGCATATAACTTTCATAACTCCTCCCAGATCAACTCACAAATGTGTTCAAGAAAGCCTTGCTTTGTTTTGTTCTGTTGTTTTTCTTCTCAAGTTGGTGTGTCTGTGCTGGAGCTGCCTCTTCTATCTTCATCTTTATTTTGTGGAAATATGATTATTTATTATTTTATACAGATTCAAAGCCTCTATCCAAATGTCAACTCTGATTTCTATCTTCTTACAGTCTGTTGTAGTACATCAATAGATGTATTAGAACACCTAGTGGGATTTCCATTATTGTTTTTTTCTGTTTATAGATGGATATATTAATTTTGCAGTGCAGGAGGAAAGGATCAGTGTGGATGTGCGGAGAGGCTAAGTGGATGGTCAATTAGTAGAAAGTCTGGATGTGGATCCTGGAGTCTCCTATAGGTACTGGTAGATGGAATGCCTCTATCAGACTTCCATTTCTAACATCGAAGTTTTAAAAACTCTGTCCTTCTTTGGTAATTGATCTCTACTCGTTTGCTCTCAACTATTAATGGACTACTTATATAAGTATCTCTTCTTCTCTATTTGTACTGAAAAGTCCACTCTCCCTCTTTTTTTAAATTTATTTTTTATTTCTCTCCCCTTCCCCCTCCCTGCAGTTGTCTGCTCTCTGTGTTCATTAGTTGTGTGTTCTTCTGTGACCGCTTCTATCCTTATCAGCAGCACCGGGAATCTGTGTTTCTTTTTGTTGCATCATCTTGTTGTTGTGTCAGCTTTGTGTGTGTGTGGTGCCATTCTTGGGCAGGCTGCACTTTCGCGCCGGGCAGCTCTCCTTATAGGGTGCACTCCTTGTGCATGGGGCTCCCCTATGCGGGGGACACCCCTGCATGGCACAGCACTCCTTGCATGCATCAGCACTGCACATGAGCCAGCTCCACATGGGTCAAGGAGGCCTGGGGTTTGAACTGTGGACCTCCCATGTGGTAGGTGGATGCCCTATCCATTGGGTCAAGTCCTCTTCCCCCATTCTCTCTTAAATATCTGTAAATATCTTGGTAGGAGTGGTTGTAAGATAAGACTAGATCCAACTCCCATGCTAATACCCACGCTCGTAAGTTTTTATCCTAGATAGAATTCTGGGACTGCCTCTCTTTTCAATGGCATACAGCAGTCCCAATGCAGCCACAAAAAATGGCAAGACTGGTGAATATGAGTTCAGGTGATTCTCAGCCAGAATACTGATTGTCCCAAGAATTAGAGGAATGATCAAATTAGGATCTTTAGAAGCTCTGACTAGCATCGTAGTATGATGACTCAGTGAGAGTACACTGGGTTCTGGAGCCAACTTTTGGGAAGTTGAAGAATAAGACTGGGTGGAAAGAGTAAAGACTCAGGACCCACAATTTGTGAGCTAAAGCAGTCATTTGCTACAGTGCATATTTTTCAGCTGCAGTAATATGTTGGTGGTGGCAGCAAGCTACCTTTCTCTTCTAATTGGCAGAGAAAACATCAAAGAACAATTAAATATCACCAGACTAGTTTGGAACTTGCTGAGCAGGAATGGCCCAAAAAAGTGGCAAAGAAAGAAGACAATGTTTCACTCAATTAATTCCCTGCAATATTACTGTATGTCCTGGTGGGCAATATCAGTGTAGTAGGTATGGAAATGGATTGTTCAGAATGGCATGTTGCACATGGAGATAGAGTGAGACTCCTCTAATTGAGGATTAAGTCAGCATTAATTAAAAACCATTGTTTAATCAAGCATTCTTTTTTAGCTGAAAAAAAAAAATCTGTGCCACTGCCAAAGAGTTGTTAAATACATACACCTGTCCTGCTGGCGAATGACGCAAATCAGGATGTAGTGCTAAGCTTCCAACTAATTTAACCCATGATAGAGCTGACAGGGGCAGAATCATGGCCGAATGGGAAGACAGAGATATTGGATTTTATCCATATTGATAGTCCCAACTAACTAAATAATTTGTTTTGCAAATAAGTTTAGTTTGTACTATCTTAGTGGCCAAATGTTTGCTTCAAAAAAAGTGCACTTCATTGAGTCATGGTTAAGGAATATAATAACTATTTCCTTTATAGTTATTAAAATAAACATATCTTTATAGTGCAGCTGTTAAAACAGCCAGATACTTTCAGAACATTTCTGCTTGACTTTCAGGTGGAAAAGACTCCAGTCAAAATAAAATACACAAAACTTTGCCCATTTCAAATATGATAAAATTGGGATTACAGTTGGGTGGTAGTAAAGGGGTATTTCACTTTGTTTTAAATACTTCTTTCCTGTTTTAATCTTTACAATGAGCATATACTATATTTGAAATTTAGCTAAAGATATACATACAGATATAGTTATAGATGCAGATAAACTTACACTGAGTCAATAAGTGTAGTAGTTAATAGCAAGTCATGTGGAATCTGACAGACCTTGGTTCATATTTCACCTCTGCTATTTATTAATTATATGGCCTTGGGCAAATTTCCTAACCTCTTTCATAAAATGCAGATAATAATACATACCTTGGAAGATTACTGAGAGGTTGATATATGAAAATGCGTGCAAAGTGCTTAGTGCAGTGCCTAATGCAAAAATGTATCTGATTAATGAGCATTATTATTTGTTTTATTATTAATTACATAGTGCTTTAAGCTTTTCTAACTTTTTTTTTAATCAGCATCAATAGTAGATGGAATAGAAAAATAACCAAAAGGGGGAAATGACCAAAAGGGGGAAAGGGTAAAGACAAATGAGTTTATATGGCTAAGAGACTTCAATGTGAGTTGGGAGGTCATTCCAGAAATTAAATTTTTTCACATCTTAGCAGGATCTCACTAACTGCCAAAGTGAATATTGCCTCGAATAGCAGGGCTCCTGAGGATGTGGAGAGATAGGAATGCTTATTCACTGATGGTGAGAACGTAGAATGGAATAGCCACTGTGGAGGACTGTTTGGCAGTTCCTAAGGAAGTTGAATATAGACTTGCCATGGAATCTGGCAATACCATTACTAGGTATATACCCAGAAGAACTCAGAGCAGTGACAATAGATATCTCCATAATGATGTTCATAGCGACGTTATTTATGATTGCCAAATGTTGGAAACAACTCAGGTGTCCATCAACTGATGAATGGATAAACAAATTGTTATGTATACACATGATGGAATATTATGCAGCAGTAAGAAGAAATTAAGTCATAAAGCATGTATCAACATGTACCAACCTGGAGGACATTTGTTGATTGAAGGAAGCCAGACACAAAAGGACAAATACTGTGTGATTGTACTATTGTGAACTAAATATATTATGTAAACTCATAAAATTAATAATTAGAATATAGGTCATCAGAAAGGAGAATGAGGGTAGAGAATGAAAAGCTGATTGTTAATCTGAGGAGAATTTTTTAAAAGGTTGCTTATAAATCTTTGGAAATGAATGGAAATGGTGAGGAAATATCATTGTGTTCATGGCTAGCAGAGCTATTATATGGGTATGAGAGTGCTCCAAAGAGAAAGTCTAAGGACTGTATATTACTAGAAGGAAAGATAAAAACTGAAAAAAGGGACGGTATAACACAGTGAAATCTCATGTAAAATACAAATATGGGTGATGTTGCATGTGAAAGACTATTTTATAAAATACAAATACAAATATACTAGAGAGTAGGAAGCAGAATAGCAACTATGTACAGAAAGGGAAGCAGAGAGATTGAAAGGTGATGAGTTTTGTTTTATTTTGTTCATTTATGTTTTTTATTATTATCACTGGAAAAATGAAAATTCTTTAAAATGACTGAAATGATGAGTGCACAACTGTGTGATTATGCCAAATAAATTGACTGTACACTTTCTTTGGTTGGATTTATGTTTTAATAAATCAGATTTTTTTTTAAAATGTCTAAGATTTTTTAAAATGTCTAAGATGTCTAAAAAATGTCTAAGATTTTAATCTTAGAGGTTGCTGCCATGGCCTAAATCAATAAAAAGATTATAAGTTAATAATAAAATAAGTTGATAAGTTGAGTGGCAAGAGGGTGTCCACCTTGTTGGTTTTCAACCTGTGGAACCTGGAAACCACAAGACTATCTGTAGGTAGATGCTGTCATCATTAATAAAACATTAATCAATTTTAAAGTATTACTAAATTTATTTAAACTTTTTTCATATTATTTTTCATCTCCTGGATACTGGAAGCTCACTACAGTGATATGGGGTTCCCGGAAATTTTGATGTGCAAAGAGGATCCTAATATTTTAAAAGTTTGAGGGATTTCCTATCTAGTCCAAGTTCTTCAGTTCACAAATAAGATAAAAAACATCGTTGAATGAGGTTATCAAAGTTCAGAGAGGAGAGGTAAATTTCTTGAGATCTCCTGATTGCTAATATGTGTATATATACATATTTCTATACACATTCATCTATGCACATCTCAGTACTGGCATGTGCTCAATACTGAGCTAAGCACTTAGGATGGTGGTGGGGGGATACATTTAAGTAGAAGGAGAAATGGTACTTGTCTGTAGGAGCTCACATTTCTAGTTTTCATATAAGATCCTTATATTATATTATCACTGTGTGATGCAGACTGCAATGTTTTAGGACTTCACAGTCCACAAATTTGAGGAGCTAGGATTTCAAATCTGATCTGCAATGGGGCAGCATAAGATAGTGTTTAAAAGCTTAATCGCCCAGTTGGGACCACAAACTGTGAACCTGTCCTGTGGTAGATCCTCCATCACAAACATGGCCTGGGAGGATTACATCTGGATCCAGGCACCAGTGATGCTTAAAGGCTTCCACAAGTGAATGAGAGTGCTTCTTCATCATGAAAACACAATGGATAATATAGTTTTCTCCCCATGGCACCAAGTCACCCATCTCTTGCTTAGAGCTGGAGCTGCTTCTTTGTGAGGGAGGGAGGAAAATTTGAGTCTTTTGGATTCCTGTCTCCCTTCTTTAGACTTACCAGTGGGTGCATGGTGTAGCTTGGCTGTAATAATCTTTGAACAGTATGTCTTTGAATCTCAATGTTGATTTTCCCAGAGGGCATTGGGTCAGTTATACGTTTGGGAGTTGGATAGCAGACATGGGCCCATCAACATGCCCATGATGTTAGCCCATTTTTGCTTCTTGCTGTGGCCTTTCAGAATTTTTATCAGGGAGGTAAGGGTGTGACTCATGAATTTAACTATAAAATGAATGAATTTATATTAAATTTTCCTGAAACTAAAAAAAACAAACAAAACCCCTCAAACACTAGAGTCAGACTGCCTGGCTTGAATACCATCTCTGCCACTTCTTAACTATGGGATTTTGGGGAAATAGATTCAGGCTCTCTGTGCTTCAGTTTTTTCATCTGTGAAATGGGGATGATTATATAATATTGACAATGATAATATAGCAATTTTTAGGTTTGTAATGAGGAGCATATGAGGTAATATTTGTAAAATACTTTGAAAAGTGCAGAGCACATAGTAAGGGCTATTTAAGTGCATGCTTAATAAATAAAGTGATTTCTAAAACCCTATTATTTCTATACTACTTAACTGATTCTCTAATAAAAAAGTGTTACACCTCTGCTTTGTTTATTTTTCTGTCCAAACAATGCTCTTACACCTTTGCTTTTTTTTATTACTTCTCACTTTTATCTAGTTAATACTTTTAAAATTCCAATTTCCATTGTACTTTCCTTTGCCTAACATGTATTGCTCATTTGGGAAGCAGGTAGGAGAACAGAGGGTGAAGAATAAAAAATCAATAGGACAGAAATCATAGATAATATGGCCTATATGAGACTGAGAGAATTCCCTGAGTTCTTGATTTTTTGATTTTCTGCTCTCAAGATCCACACAATACCCTTATATGCTTGCAGTAAATGTTATCATTTTTTGTTTCTGTTCTTTGAAACTAAAGGATGCCTCCTAACATATTCATAATGGTAAATCAAAGTTTTTAGTAACTGTTAATTCTATTTAAATAATCTTTACTGAGGATTTAACTTTGGAAGGCACTACAACAAATCTCTCCAATTTTTAAAAATGTTACTTAACAAGGAGCAAAAAGTCAGTAAACCATTTTCATTGAGCACCTAGTATGTACCTGACACTGCTTTATGTACTCTTCATACATTATTCTAATATTTTTTATCTGGATTTAATTTTTTTAGGATAGAACTGAATAATAATCACCAAAGGGTTATTATGGACCTATACTTAGGATAATTTTCTTACTGTGTCCTACCCAATTGAATATTTCATGAGATAATTGAGGGAAGACAGAACACAATGCATGGCAAATATTTAACACTTCATAGCTATTTGTTGAATGAATAAATGAATGTTGCAAAAGCATAATGACTTTGTAAATAGGAGTTAAACCAATTTATCAATTCAGAAAAAATATGTTTTAATATCTACACTGTGTCATGCACTATACATGCTACATGCTACAGATGTAGCATAGATACATTAGACAAAATTGATAAACTCCATGGTGTTTTCATTTTAGTAGGTGTCAACAGATAATAAAGAAATAAAGAAATATGCCAGATAATAAGTTCTACAAAGAACAATAAACCAGAATAAGGGGAAAGAAAATGACAGAGGTGGGGATGTTAGTTTATATTTGGTGTTCAGGGGAAGCCTCTCTGAGAAAGAGACATTGAATAGAATGAAGTGAAAGCATGAACCAAGAGAATGTCCTAGGGTGAGGTATTCCAAGCAATAAGATCAGCAATGTAAAGGCTCTGATATCTGCTTAGAGGGAGGAATGACATGAAGGTCATTGTGGTTAGTGAAGGCTAAACAATGAATGGGAAAAAAAAAGAATGATAGGCTATGACATAATCAGGTTAACAGATGCCAGGTCACATAGAGCATTTTAGGCTCTCAAGAAATTTTTGTGAGTGAAAGGAGACTCTTGCAATACAAACAAAAATAGACTTTTGGTCAATGGCTTGAATTTGTTGTTTTAATTAAGATGTTTGATATTTTTCAGTCACTTATTACATTGAATCCTGAAAATTTCAACATCATAAATATCCCATTTTATATCCTCCCCACCAAGGACAACTCTAGAAGAACTTTAAGATCAACATTTTGATTGCCCAATAATTTGATTAAAGACTGTCTTGTTGAGGGTGAATCAAACAGATACCATTTTCCCTAGTATGGTAGCAGTCATGCCACTGGAATTTCTTTGCTTTGCCTACCACCTTTTTTTTTTTTTTTTACTTTTGTTTGTTTTTCTCACTGTATGGCATGAATTTAACAGCTTAAAGACCTTAACTGGAATTTCTTTTTTTTCCCTACTGTATTTTTTTTCTTTTTTTTTTTTTTTGGAGCATTTATTTTCTGTTGTATTTTTTAAAGATACATAGATCACAAAAAATGTTACATTAAAATATATACAAGATTCCCATGTACCCCACACCTCACACACCCACTCCTCCCACATCAACAAGCTCCTTCATCATTGTGGCACAACCATTGCATTTGGTGAATACAGCTTGGAGTACTGCTGTACCACGTGGATTATAGTTCACATTTTAGTTTACGCTCTCCTCCAGTACATTCAGTAGGTTATGGCAGGATACAGAATGTCCAGCTTCTGTCCCTGTGATATCATTTAGGACAACTCCAAGTCCTGAAAATGCCCACACATCACATCTCTTCTCTCTCCCTGCCCTCAGCAACTACCGTGGCCACTTTCTCCACATCAATGCTACAGTTTCTTTCATTACTAGTCACAATAGTTCTATAGTAGAATACCAGTGAGTCCACTCTAACCCATATTTTATTCCTCCATCCTGTGTACCCTGGGATGGTGATGTCCGCTCCACCTCTATATTGAGAGGGCTTTAGATCCCACATGGCTGATGGATGGAATTCTCCTGCTTGTAGATGTAGACTCTCTTGGTACCTTGATGTGGTGATTGACCATCCTCATCCTTTTAACTGACCTGAGTAAGTCCAATGAAATGGAGAGTAGGAGTTGTCACTCTGCTGAGGCTCAGGGCCCAGCTGGCATATGGCCAGTCCAGAGATTCAAGTATCCTGGGTATACACCAACCCCAGCACCAACCACTGGTCCAGTAAAAGTGACAGAAGAGGCATGTGTAGAAAGGTCACTTCTGAGTCCAACTCCGTCACACTCAGGAACACAAATTCCAAAGTAGGTCCCACTGACAAGGCAGTGAACTCCAGAGTCAACTACCATGACCATAGAACCTGTGTGTTTCTGTAGCCCTCAGGAGCACCAGTACCTGGTGTTGTATCTACCTTGTCTGTCTCTGGGATCCTGCTGAGGCATGTGTAAGGACAACCACTCTGATTGCCTCCCTACTCTTTTTTGAAAACTCTTAGCCATAAAAACTCATTTGTCTTTACCATTTCCCCCTTTTATCCATGATCTTTTTCTAGTTGAATCACCAGTTAGTGATTGGTAGTAATCCCTCTGAACCAGGGAGCCTCATCCCTGGGAGTCATGTCCCATACTGGGAGGAAGGTAATGCATTCACATGCTGAGTTTGGCTTAAAAAGTGGTCACATTTGAGCAACATGGAGACTGTCCGGATGTAGCTCTTAGGCACCTTGCAGCTCTAGGCCTAGTTCATATTTCAGGCACACAGGCTCAAAAGCATAGAGACAGATAAAGTAGATATGACCCCAGGTATTGGTTCTTCTGAGGCCTACAGAGACCCACAGGTTTTATGGTCATGGCAGATGGAGTTCACTGCCATGTCAGTTGGCCCTTCTTTGCAGCTGGTGTTTCTGTGTGAACGAGCTGGACTCAGATGTGATCTCTTTTCACAAACCTTTCCTGTTACTTTACCAGAATTGTAGTTGGTGCTGGGGTTTAAGATATATCTAGGGGATCTGAATCTCTGGACTGACAATATGATAGGCAGGCCCTGAGCCTCAACAGACTTCAGCTCCTACACTCTGGTTTATTGGACTTACCCCACTCAGCTAACATTGAGTTGAAGAAGGTCAACCACCACACCATGAAGCCAAGAGTGCCTACAACTGAAAGTAGGAGGATTGCATCCAGCATCCATGTGGAATCTAAGCCCCCTCTTGATATAGATGTGGAGTGGACACAACCTACCAAAGGTCCACAGGATGGAGGAATAGAATATGGATGAGAGTGGACTTACTGGTATTCTATTCATGAACTATTTTGATTAATAATCAAAGAAAATGTGGCATTGGTGTGGAGAACATGGCCATGGTGACTGCTGGGTGTGGGGAATGGGAGAAGAGAGGCGATGTGGAGGGGTTTTTGGGACTTGGAGTTGTCCTGGGCAGTGCTGCAGAGACAATTACTGGACATTGTAGATCTTCCCATGGCCCACTGGATGGAATGTGGGAGAGTGTGGGCTATGATGTAGACCATTAACCATGAGGTGCAGCGATGCTCAGAGATGTATTCACCAAATGCAATGAATGTGTCATGATGATGGAGGAGAGGAGAATGTTGCTATGGGGCGAGTAGTGGGGTGAGGGGGATGGGGGGCACATGAGGACCTCATATTTTTTGAATGTAATATTTAAAAAATGAATTAAAAAAAGGGCTCATCATTGGACCATTCCTCTTCACTGGTCTTTGTCCTTGCACTTGGGGAATTGTTGTTTTTCCATTGGGGAATGTGACAGAGCTCCCCTGGCTAGGAACTCAGCACTTCTTCACTTGTCATTTGTAACTGTAAGTACTATGAAAATACCCAACAAATTGGAATTTCTTTTCCTAAGCAATGCCAACTGATATATTGATTTTTTCCCAGGGACATTTCCTCAAATAATGGAAGTAGAAAATTCTTTTGGGGAATTCTGACAAATTTGAAGAATTCCTGATGAGACAAAAACATACCGTGATTGAAGAAATGATGAAAATGGAATCACTTTCACTTCCAAAATTTTATTGTTTTGATGCTTATTGGTAATTTAGCATTTTTGGAAATAAAAAATAAACTGGTGAAATATAATAAAGTAGTAGTGAAAATGAACTAATATTGTAACCCCACTACAGAATGTCAAATCAAAATTGTAGTATGGATAAGATCATATCCTCTTTGTAGAAATTCCATTGAGATCAATTTAGTAGATATTTTCTATTATGTTTCTGTTAGAAAGTTAGGTACTGTGAGCAATGTGGGCAGAAATGCATTTAGGGAGAGTGGACATTCCATTAAGCAGGGCAGATGAGGTGTCTGGTTCTTCTGAAATAATTTCAGTGGAATTTTTGGCCCCAGTCTCAAGTGTTAAAAGTATTACGTAGGAGGCAACAGTGATAATCTTTCTATTACAACAGTTCTGGAGTATGATTGGGCATTTCTCCTTGCTTGCTGCATAATTATTTGCTAGTAATTTGACACCTGTACATGGTTCCTGGTCTTCCCACAGATTCTATGAGTTATCAAATATATTTTACTTAATCTCGTTCTCATTTAACTAGCTGAAGTAGATTTGGTTGTTAGTACCTAGAAACCAGATGAAAATATATGCAACCAGCCTTCATTAATTATCATATTTGTCCAAATTAACTAGTTGATATATAAGCCCCTTAGAGGATTCAGGTTAGGTAGTTTGAAAAAAAGAGGCGATAAACCCTCATGAATCTGAGGTCAGATAAATCAAGTCCAAATTCTGCTCTACCTATCTCTCTTGCCTATACCTGTATTACACCCACATTTAGATGTGGTTTCATGGTCTTGCCTACAAATGGTAGTAGATGGTGTATTAGTCAGCCAAAGGGATGCTGATGCAAAATATCAGAAATCATTTGGCTTTTATAGAGTATTTATTTGACGTAAAATCTTGCAGTTATAAGGCGCTAAAGAGTCAACTCAAGGTTGCTTTCTCACCCAAGATGGATGCTGGTCTCTGCAAGGGTTCAGCCTTCCTCTCTCTCAGGTACAGGTTGGAATAGGGCTTATCTCTCAGGGCTTCCTTTTTCTCTTAAGGTTCCATTGGTCCAGCTTCTTCACGATTTCAGCTATAAGCTATTTGGCAAATGTCTCATTTCTCTTTCTGGGGCAACAGATCAAAGGTCTCTCCTATTCTATGTCTATGGAGCTCTCTCTCTCTTCCTGTGGGTCTTCTGTGTTTTCTTGAGTGAGTGCCCATTTATATCAGCCTACCAAGGGAACAGGGACTTAACCTGGCTTACACCCTACTGATATGGTTGAATCAAATCCTCATTCTTAACATAATTTAGTCAAAGGCATCTCAGATGAATCTAATATAATCAAAGGGTATCATGCCCAGAGGAACAGACTAGTTTACAAATAAAATTCTTATCTTTTGGGGGGTTCATAAGTAATCTCAAACTGCCACAGATGGCTAGACTAGTTATAGGCATTCTTCATCAAATTTATAACTGACCCAGTTATGCCACTTTGAGGGTAGTACTCAACTCTATGCAGACTATGAAACCAAACTATGAAAAAGTTGGAAAAGTTAGTCCCTTTCAGAGAAATTTCTAACCTGCTACTTATATCAAGAAATAACTTACAGGCTTATCTGTATGCTGAAAGGACTGACAGTCCTTAGATACCCTTAGATCATATGCAGGGGATATATAATCATCATTGACATCATCATCATCTTAGCTTCAAAAATTTTAAAATATTTTTCCAGGACCCAAATCCCTCCTTAAAGGATGTGGATATTTTCTTATTTTGTAAATTCAAAGAGTATACCATAAGAACTTCTGTACATCAAATGATACATTAAGAGAATGAATGGACAAGCTAAAGTGTGGTACAAGGTAGATATGGTACATTAATCTGACAAATAATTTATGTCCATAATATATAAAGATCTTCAACATATCAATAAGGAAAAGAGAAGACAGCAATTTTTAAGATGGGAAAAGGAACTTGTAGCAGTTTGATATGGCTATGAATTCCAAAAATAGATACTGGATTATGTTTGTAATCTGGTCTGTACCTGGGCATGATTAAGTTATGATTAGGGTTTTGATTGGGCCACATCATTAGGGCATTGAGTCCCCACCCCTTGGAGGATGGGGCCTCACAGATAAAAGATATGGCAAAGGACAGAGTTGGAGTTCTTAATGTTGGAGTTTTAATGTTGGGTTTGATGCTGAAATCTTAAGCTGGAGTCCCAGTGAGAGAGACAGAGATGTTTGCCTGATAGTCCACAGATGACCTTGTGGAGCAAACGGAGGAGCTGAGCCCAGAGGAAGCCAGGAAGCCTGAACCCTCACAGACATCAGCAGCCATCTTGCTCCAACAGGTGGAAATAGACTTTGAGGAGGGAAGTAAATTATGCTTTATGGCATGGTATCTGTAAGCTCCTACCCCAAATAAATACCCTTTATAAAAAGCAATGAATTTCTGGTATTTTGCATCCATGCCCCTTTGGCTGACTAATACAGGACTTCTGGGAAAATGGTGATGGAGTAATAAGGCAGAGTCTGACCCTCTCATCAAACAGTGGAGAGAAGACAAGTACCTATCCAAAGGAGGTATGTTGGATATATATAGAATATGAGGATGCTCTGAGTCATCTATGTGGGTTCTGGAAAGATAAAGAAGAAAACCATGAGTTGATTACCCCTGTGGCTATAAATGGCACATATACCTTCTTTCAGGACAAGTAGCCTTGATGCCACTGGGTGCTGCTGCAAGGGACTAGGAGGGGTCATTCCCTGGGAGGAAGAGGGTTCTGGCAGAGGGTGGAGAATGGTTTCTTTGTGGTGAATTTGGCCAGCTGAGCCCCTGTGAATCTTTGAAGGGACACCAGACTGATGGGGAGAGAGGAGTGGTGATCCACTCAGGGAGGCTGTAACACTCAGCCACCTGCCCAGGAGAGAAAGCAATTATATTAGAGAGGGAGTGGGGCAAGGTGCCTAAACTGTAGGATTCTAGCAAGCTATAGAAGCCTATAAATAGATGGGAGAAAGGAGGCAGATAGCTCTTTGAAGACCATTTAACCAAAGGAGAAAATTTAGCTAGTAGAATAATTCCATCCTTGTATATATGAGGCCCTGGTTTGATTTCCAGGTCGGCCAAGAGAGTGATCCCCCTGGTTATCAGGCATCCAGCTGATACTTTATGACAGGGAACATACTTAGACATTCTTTTTGTTTTAGGCTGTTTAAATTTACTTTTTTATTTTATTTTTAAAATTTTAATCTCTAAAAACTGATAAATCACCAGCAGAGGGCAAGCTGCAGGAAGATTTATTGATAATCACCAGCAGCCTGAGAAACACCTTAGGGGCCTATAGGGAAGGCTGATATTACGTGGCTGTTTTTGTGTGTGTGTTTTTGTGCTGTTGATCCTGCTGCTTTGCTCCTTGTTTTCTGTATTTCCCCTTTCTTTGTTTCTCTCCTTTCATTTCTTTTACTGATTTTTTCTACCTACAGTATTAATTTATTACCTTCATTTTTCTATCTTCTGTTTTCCATTGTTCTTCATTAATTCTATCACTATTTGTTTGGTCTTCAGTTTTTAAAAGATTTTATTTCTCTCACTCTTTTATTCTGTTTTCTTTGCTTTTCTTCTCTTTTTAGTCTTTTCTTTTTTTCTTTTCCTCTTCTCATCATTCCAATCGTTTAATTCATTCCATGTATTTTTCTCTATTGTGTTTCTCATTTCAGTTTTAAAATATCATTCCTCTTTACTACTTTTTCAGACTTTTTTATTATCTCTTTTTAAAGATACATAAATCACTCAAAATATTACATTAAAAATATAGGAGAAGCTCCCATATATCCCACTCCCCATACCCGCACTCCTCCCCCATCGACAACTTCTTTCATTAGTGTGGTATATTCATTGCGTCTGATGAGTACATTTCAGAGCATTGCTACGCAGCATGGATTATAGTTTATGCTGTAGTTTACACTCTCTCCCAATTCAGTCAGTGGGTTATGGTAGGGTGCGGTCACCCCTCCGGCTGAAGTGTGGTTTGCTGGCCTGGCAGGGGAGCGGCCGCAGTAGGCCTAATTCCGCTGCCCCCATAATAGGGTGGCTGGTCGGGCCCACCGCTACCCCTGAAGGAAGCTCGGCATGGGCGCAGAGTGCCCTCGGGTCTCCCCTTCTCGGCAGCCATGCTTCCGCGGCTGCCCCTCCTCCCAGATGGCGCCACCCGATGCCTTGTGGGGCGGCACCCTTCTTCTTCCTTCTCCCTGCGCAGGCGCAGGGCAGAAAATTCCAGTCTGCCCTTTTCCCTTCCCCCGACAGCAGCAACAGCCAGGTGTGGGCGGAAAAATCCAGCCCGCCCTTTTCCCTTCCCCCGACAGCAGCAACAGCCAGGCGTGGGCGGGAAACTCAAGTCTGCCCTCCACCCCAGCAACAGCAGCCACCAATCCCGAAACCCTGCCCCTTCCCCCAGCAACAGCGACAGCCAATCCCTAACCACCACCCCTCCCCCGCCCAGTACCGCCCACTGACCTTTCGCCGGCAACCAATCGGAACAGGGCGTGGCTTCGACCAATCAGCCTTCCCCAGCCCCTATAAAACTGTTGCCTCTCCCTCAGTAAAGTGGACTTGCGTGTTTACCTTGTCTCCGCGGTAGTTCTTCTGCCGTGCGCCCTCCAGTCCTGAGAGCCCCCGACAAGGGCCTGGCCTCCCTTGTCCCCAGTTCGTCGCCTGCTTCTCCGGGCGACCCCTTCGTCGCCGGCTTCTCCGGGCGACCCCGTCAGCCGAACCGCGCAACCCCTTGTGAGACCGATCCCTCGTCTGCTGCCGGACCGACCCCTCGTCCCAGGTGGGACCGACCCCTCATCCCAAGCGGGACCGACCCCTCGTCCAGAGCTGGACCGACCCCTCGTCCGCAGCCAGACCCCACCTCTACCGACCGAGCAAGCCGCCTCAGTAGGGTATATAATAACCTACATTTGTCCCTGCAATATCACTGAGGGCAACTCCAAGTCCCCAAAATGCCCCAATACCACACCCTTTTTTCCCTCTCCCTACCTTCAGTAACTCCCATGGCCATTGTCTCCACATCAATGATATAATTTATTCCATTGCTAGAGTCACAGTAATTCTCTAGTTAGAATACCTGTAAGTCCACTCTAATCCATATTTTATTGCTCTATCCTGTGGACCCTGGGATGGCAAAGTCCACTCCACCTATAAACTGAGAGTGGGCTTAGATTCCAAATGGCTGATGGATGGAATTCTCCTGCTTGTAGATGTAGACTCTCTTGGTTCCTTGATGTGGTGATTGACCATCCTCACCCTTTTAGCTGACTTGGGTAAGTCCAAAGAACTGGAGAGTAGGTGTTGCAACTCTGGTGAGGCTCAGGGCCCAGCTGGCACATAGGCAGTCCAGAGATTGATGTGTCCTGAGCATACACCAACCCCGGCACCAACCACACATTCAGTAATAGTGATAGAAGTATACCAGAAGTCCACTCTAATCCATATTTTATTGCTCCATCCTATATAATTATTGTGACTCTATCAGTGGAAGAAATTGTATCATTGATGTGGAGACAGTGGCTGCAGGAGTTGCTGAAGGAAGGGAGAGGGGAAAAAGAGGTGTGATACTGGGGCATTTTCAGAACTTAGCATTGCCCTGAATAATACTGCAGGGACAGATGTAGGACATTATATATCCTGCCATAACCCACTGAATGGACTGGGAGAGAGTGTAAACTACAACATAAACTATAATCCAGTCTGTGTAGCAATGCTCCAAAGTGTACTCTACAAATGCTATGAATGTACCACACTAATGAAAGAAGTCATTGATGTGGGAGGAGTGGGGTGTGTGTGTGTGTGTGGAATAGGGGTATATGGGAACCCCCTATATTTTTTACTGTAGCATTTTGTTTGATTTATGTATGTTTAAAAAATAAAATAAAGTGACAGAAGGGTCATGAATAGAGAGGTCATATCTGAGTACAGCTCCATCACACTCAGGAGCACAAATTTCAAAGTAGGGACCACTGGCAAGGTACTGAATTTCAGAGCTATCTATTATGATCATAGAACCTGGATGTTTCTTGTTTCTGTAGTCCTCAAGAGCACCACTACCTGGGGATGTATCAACTTTGGCTCTCTCCAAGTTCCTGCTGAGATGTGCATGAGCATGACTCCTTTAATGACCTCCCGACTCGTTTTGAAGTCTCTTAGCCATATGAACTCGTTTGTCTTTTCCATTTCCCCCTTTCATTCAAGGTGCTGTTCTAGTTGCATCACCAGGTGGTGCTTGGTAGCAATCCCTCAGCACCAGGGAGTCATGTCCCATGCTGGGGGTGGGGGGGAGGTAATGCATTTACATGCTGAGTTTGACTTAGAGTGTGGCCATATTTGAGCAACACGGGGGCTCTCAGAGGGTAACTCTTAGGCAAACTGAAACTCTAGGCCTAGTTGAAATTTCAAGCACACAGGCTCGTAAGCATAGTCCTCAGTATCAAGGGTCCATCATTGGACCATCCTTCACTGGTATTTGCCCTTGCACTTAGGGGACTATTGCTGCTCCACTGGGGAGTGTGACAGGGTTTCCCAGAATGGGAACTCAATAGTCCCTCAATTGTTGTGTGAAACTCAACCCCTATGTCAATACCCAATGAATCTCCGAACATATCCATATGCACTATATGCATGCCTTGGAGAACTCCCTCCCACCCATGCATCCCCCATCAATGACACCCTACAACAGTGCTCCTTCCCTGCAATAGTTGAACCCCCTTTTTTAAAATTTTATTTTATTTACTCATTTTTTTAAAAAATATTACATTAAAAAAGTATGAGGTCCCCACTCACCCCCACCGCCCCCAACCTACAACTCTCCCTACAGCAACACTCTCCCCCAATCATCATGACACATCCACTGTATCTAGTGGGCACACCCCCAGGCACCGCCGCACCCCATGGCCAGCTGTGCACACGATAGCCCATACTCTCCCATGTTCCATCCAGTGGGTCATGGGAGGACATACAATGTCCAGCAATTGTCCATGCAGCACGACCCAGGACAACTCCAAGTCCTGAAACTGCTTCCACATCTCATCTCTTCCTCCCATTCCCCACACCCAGCAGCCACCATGGCCACTTTTTCCACACCAATGTCACATTTTCTCAATTATTAACTACAATAGTTCATGAATAGAATATCATTAAGTCCACTCTAGTCCTTACTGAATTCCTCATTCCTGTGGACCTTGGCTTGGTTGTGTCCATTCCACATCTATGTCAAGAGGGGGCTTAGATTCCACATGGATACTGGATGCAATCCTCCTGCTTTCAGTTGTAGGCACTCTAGGCTCCATGGTGTGGTGGTTGACCTTCTTCAACTCCATGATAGCTGAGTGGGGTAAGTCCAATAAATCAGAGTGTAGGAGCTGAAGTCTGTTGAGGTCAGGGCCTGGCTATCATATTGTCAGTCCAGAGATTTAAATCCCCTAGATATATCTTAAGCCCTAGCATGAACTACAATTCCAGTAAAGTAGCATGAAAGTCTTGTGAAAAGAGATCCCATCTGAGCCCAGCTCCATCATGCAGAAACACCAGCTCCAAAGAGGGCCAACTGACATGTAGTATGTTTTGAAGTCCGGTAGTGTGATTCCTCCATTGTCTTTTTTCTTTTTCAATATGTCTTTGGCTATTCGGGGCCTCTTTCCTTTCCAAATAAATGTTATAGCTAGTTTCTCTAGTTCCTTAAAGAAGGCTGTGTTGATTTTTGTTGAGATTGCATTGAATGTGTAGATCAGTTTTGGTAAGATAGACAACTTAATAATATTTAGTCTTCCTATCCATGAACAGGGAATATTCTTCCATTTATTTAGGTCTTCTTTGACTTCCTTGAACAGTCTTGTATAGTTCTCGGTGTATAAATTTTTTACATCTTTAGTTAAATTTATTCCTAAATATTTGATTTTTTATTTACTATTGTGAATGGTATTCGTTTCTTGATTTCCTCATTATTGCTCATTATTGGTGTACAGAAATGCTATTCATTTTTGTGCATTGATTTTTTAACCTGCGACTTTACTAAACTCATTTATGAGTTCTAGAAACTTTGTTGTAGACTTCTCAGGGTTTTCTATGTATAGGATCATGTCATCTGCAAATAATGAAATTTTGACTTCTTCCTTTCCAATATGAATGTCTTTTATATCTGGTTCTTTCCTCAGAGCTCGAGCAAGTACTTCTAAGACAATGTTAAATAGAACGGGAGAGAGTGGGCATACTAGTCTTATTCCTGACTTTAGAGGGAAGGATTTTAGGATTTCTCCATTGTAAATGATGTTGGCTGTAGGTTTTTCATATATACTCTTTATCATGTTCAGAAAATTTCCTTGTATTCTGATCTTTTGGAGTGTTTTTATCAAGAAAGGGTGCTATATTTTGTGAAATGCTTTTTCTGCATCTATAGATATAATCATGTGATTTTTTCCTTCAATCTGTTTATATGGTGTATTACATTGATTGATTGTCTTACGTTGAAACATTCTTGCATACCTGGAATGAATCCCACTTGGTCGTGCTGTATAATTCATTTAATGTGTTGTTGAATACGATTAGCAAGTATTTTGTTAAGTATTTTTGCATCTAGGTTCATTAGAGAAATTTTTCTGTAATTTTCCTTACTTGCGGTGTCTTTGTTTGGCTTTGGTACTAGGATAATGTTGGCATCATAGAATGAGTTAGGCAATGTTCCTTCTGTTTCCATTTTTTGGAAGATTTTCAGTAGGATTGGTGTTTCTTCTTTCCAGAATGTTTTGTAGAATTCAAATGTGAAGCCGTGTGGCCCTGGGCTCTTCTTAGTTGGGAGGTTTTTCATGACTGATTCTATCTCTTTATTTGTGATTGGTTTGTGGAGATCATTAATTTCTTCTTTCTTCAATATAGGCTGCTTATGTGTTTCTAGGAATTTGTCCATTTCTTCTGAATTGTCGTTTTTGTTGGAATATAGTTTTTAAAAGTATCCTCTTATGATCTTCTTTATTTCGTGGGGTCAGTTGTGATATCTCCTTTCTCATTTCTTATTTTGTGTATTTGCATCTTCTCTCTTTTTTTTCTTGGTTAGTTTTGCTAAAGGTCTGTCAATTTTATTGATCTCAAGAAACCAGCTCTTGGTCTTGTTTAGCTTTTCAAGTGCTTTCTTATTTTCTATTTAATTTAGTTCTGCTCTTTTCGTTGTTATTTCCTTCTTTCTTCTTCCTGTTGGATTACTTTGTTGTTGTTTTTTCTAATTCCTCCAAATGTGCAGTTAGTTCTTCAATTTCTGCTCTTTCTTCTTTTTTGATATATGAATTTATGGCTATAATTTCCCTCTCAGTACTGCTTTTGCTGCATCCCATAAATTTTGGTATGTTTTGTTACCATTATCCTTTGTTTTAAGGTAGTCATTGATTTCTTTTGAGATTTCCTCTTTGACCCACTGTTTTTCTAAGAGTGTGCTGTTTAATTTCCAAATCATGGTGTGAAATCTGGGCCTCTGGCCCTTGCAGATTTCCAGCTTCACTCCACTGTGGTAGAGATATTATTTTGTATGATTTTGATCTTTCTAATTCATTAAGCCTTTCTTTGTGGCCTAGCATATGGTCTATGTTGGAGAATGATCCATGTGCACTTGCAGAAAATGTATATGCTGCTGTGTTTGGGTGTAATGATCTGTATATGTCTATTAGTTCCAGCTCCTCTAATATACTGTTCAAATATTTGGTTTCTTTAGTGATTCTCTTTTGAGATGTTCTGTCCAAGGTAGATAGTGGTGTATTAAAATCCCCCACTATAATTGTAGATGCATCTATTCTTTCACTTAATTTTTCCAGCATTTGCCTCACGTATTTAGAGGCGCCCTTGTTAGGAGCATAAATATTTTTGATTGTTCATTCTTCTTGCTGGATTGTCCCTTTCACTAATATGTAATATCCTTCTTTGTCTCTCACAATTGTTTTGCATTTAAAGTCTATTTTGTCTGATATTAATATAGCTACTCCTGCCTTTTTTTGGTTATTGTTTGCTTGTAAGATTGTTTTCCAACCATTCAGTTTCAGCCTCCATGAGTCTCTGGGTCTAAGATGTGTCTCTTGTAGACAGCATATAGATGGGTCATATTTCCTTATCCAATGTCCCAGTCTGACTCTTTTGATAGGTGAGTTTAATCCATTGACATTCAGTGTTATTACTTTCAAGGAATTATTAATGTTAGCCATATTTTGATTGGATTTGTGTTTGTCATATATTGTTTGTTTGTTTGTTTCCTTCTCTTTTTGTCTTTTTTGTTGCTCTTACAGTCTCCTCCAACTCTGCCTGTCCTTTTTTTCCCTTTCTTCATGGAGAACTCCCTTTAGAATTTCTTGAAGGGCAGGTTTCTTGTTGGCATACTCTTTCAGTTTCTGTGTATCTGTGAATATTTTGAATTCTCCATCATTTTTGAATGGTAGTTTTGCTGGATAGAGTATTCTTGGTTGGAAATTTTTTTATTTTTTTACCTTGACTATATCATACCACTGCCTTCTTGCCTCCATGGTTTCAGATGAGAAATCAGCACTTAATTTTTGGAGCTTCCCTTGTACGTGATGGTTTTCTTTTCTCTTGCTGCTTTTAGAATTTTCTCTTTGTCTTGAGCATTGGATAGTTTGACAAGTATATGTCTTGTGGTGGGCCTGTTGGGGTTTCTGATGTTTGGGGTGCGTTTTGCTTCTTGGATATGTACATCTGTCTCTTTCAGTATATTTGCGAAGTTTTCAGCCATTATTTCCTGCAACACTCCTTCTGATCCCTTTCCCTTCTCTTCTCCTTCTGGGATGCCTATAATACGTGTGTTCATGTGTTTTGCATTGTCATTCAGGTCCCTAAGTCCTAGCTGCATTTTTTCTATCTTTTTTTTTTTTTTTTTTCAAATTAAACATTTTATTGTAAATAGCTCCTCATAGGTATTCCTCGTGCTTCATTCCCCACCCACCCTTTGTTTTTTTGTTTTGAGTTTTTAAAATGATGTTTATTATCAGGACTAGTGTTTCCATGGGGTGTGGTGTTACATTAAAATGACACCCCTGCACAGCAGGGGTAGAATGTTTCATTGTAACTTTGGTTCCATGCCCAAAACACATCTCTTCTTGATCTGCTGAAACTGATTCCATTGTTGAATTTTTTTCTTTACTCAATATATGTTTATAGTTCTTTTCTTCTGGTTTGACATATACATGTTTCATTAAATGCAGCATATATTGTAGATTTTCGTTTTTCTATCTTTTTATCAATCAATTCTACTATCTGTTTGATTTCTGATGCAATGTCTTCCACATCACTAATTCTCTGCTCTGCCTCTTCTAATCTCCTGCTATTTTCTGTGAGTGTGTTTTTGATTTATTGAACTCTGGTGTTCACTCTCATCATATCTGTTATCTTTTTGCATATGTCTGCAATTTCCCCTCCAAGTGTTGTCTTCATATTTTCAACCTCTTCCTTTATTTCATTAAATTTGTCTGTGATATGTGTTCTGAGATCTTTAATTACTTGTGCGAAGTTCTGATCCCCTTCCTGGTTTTTAGTTTGTTCATTGGATTCAGCCATGTTTTCCTGATTACTGGTTTGGTTTGTAGATTTTTGTTGCTGTCTGGTCATCATTTTATCTTGACAGGTTTAATCAGTTCCTTAACTTCTTTGTCTAGTCTTGGGGATTAATTAGGTCTTATTTTTGCATAAGTGTTATATCTTCTCTTTGACACTTTTTTCTTCATATTCTAATTTCTTATTGCTGGCTGAGTTCACTCTGAAGGAAAGTATTAGGGCCAGGGAAAAGCAATTGTGTAAGAAAGGATAATGTGTAAAGTAGTATTGGTAATAAATGTTAACAGACCAACAATATGAGATCTAAGTGGATGGATATTAGATTCATGTAAGTTGTGTAGAGTTATAGCAGTAGGTCAAGTATCTATAATGAGGTAGTCGACTGAATATGGGAGGAATATGGTATGAATTAAAAAGCTAGTGTTTTCGTGAGAGAGGGAAAGAGGAAAGAAAGGCAATAGTTTCAAGAGTGGTTAAAAGACAGAAAACAAAACAAAGGTATTAGAAATTAGGAGTTAGACACTTTGGGGATCAAAGAAAGGGAGTTGGAATATAGGAGAGACAGTAGATTATGGAGGATATCAAGATTTAGGGAAAAGGGAATAGTGTAGGTAGCCAAAATCAATTCAAACCGAAATGAGGCAAGGGAGGATGAGGAAACCCAGCAAATGTGAGGTGTTCCCAGCGGCACCTATTGTATAATTAAGATAAAATAAAATAAGAAGAAAATGAGGGACAAGAGAAAAGAAAAAAAAAGAGAGAAGAAAGAACGAAAAAGGGAGGTGTGTAAAGAAAAGGGAGGGGAACAAGTAAGGAAAAGAAAAGAAGATGTAGAACACCAACAACAGAAACAACACAAAGATCCTAAATAAATGAAAAAAAAAAGACCTTGGGGGATACAATGTGAGAGAAGACTAGGAAATAATGCAGTATTCGCAACCAGGACAATAAAAAATAAAAAAAAATTAAAATTAAAATTAAAATAAAAAATTAAATGCATACGTTGAGGGCTAAGACATTCAAGGACTTCAGATGGACCTCAGGGCATGATGGATTCAGGGATGGAAAGTCTGTGATATTGCAGACTCAAGTGGTGTGAGTCTCTGGGGTTTTGGCCACCAGGGTTTTGGGGACACAGACCTGCCAACCTCAAATCCGGTTATCAGGGAGCCTGGGAGTACTGCAGTGCAACACAGCCTTCAGGGATCCCCGCAGCTAGGTGCCAGCCCTATGGGGAAGGTCACATCCGCAAACTCTGACCTGTGTCAGAAATCTCCAATTCCCCCTCTCACTAGGGTCTCTTCTGTGGCTGTATCACCAATTCAACTTCAGGACACCTCCTGCCCTGCAAGCCCCCGAAACAGCTAGTTGGGGGCACCTCTATACTGCAGCCAATTTAAGGACACTACAGATCTGCAGCCACGCCTAGGGGGCGGGGCTCTAGCCGGAAGCACTGTAACAGTGCCCAAAACCAAAAATCCCATGCCTCGCAAAAGATTCCCCTAATCGGCTTCCAGATGCCTCCCACCCTGCAAGTCCCTGAAATAGCCTTCTGGTGACATCTCTTTACTGCGAGCCATTTATGGCCGCTGCAGATCGGCAGCCGGCCTTGGGGGCTGGGCTCTAGCCAGAAGTGCTATTATTCATGTTAGAAATCAAAAATTCCCCGCCTCGCAAAAAACTCCCATATGTCTCACCAAATCGGTTTGCGAAGACCTCCTGCCCTGTAAGCCCCTTAATAGCCCACTCAGGGCTTATGAATTCCCCAGTTCCACAGAGCCTCCAGGATTCACCACTGCGGGACTTGTGCTGCAGTTCCACCCACCCCAGGGGGGAGCGTCCCCCATGCAGCCTCTAACTCTGTGTAAGAGAGCCTCAATTTTATCTTTTACACAAATTTTCTCTGTTACCTTCCCACCAAATCAATGTCCAGACACCTCCTGCCCTGCAAAATCCCAAAACAGCCTGGTCCTGAAGAATTTCTAATGCTGCCCAGCCACTTCTTTGCAGGAGAGACTATAAGGTGCACTCACTCAACCACCATCTTGCCCTGCCTCCTTCAGTTGAACCCCTTTGTGATTCAAAACTTCAAAAAATGAATTCATATATTGCCAAAGTCAATTAATAAGAAAATTAAACACTGATTATAGGTTTAAAGATTATAAATAATACATAAACATTTAGAAAAACTAAAATAAAGTAAAAATAAATTGTGGTATTAAAAATGAAAAAATCATAAATTTTTTTGACATTTTGCTTTTCATCACTGTAATAGGTGTTGCCCTGTATGTTAAGCAGCAAGGCAATTTCTTCCATTTCTTATTCAGTTTCTACACATTTTTTAAAAATATTAGGTATTCAAAAATGTTTTAGGTCACAGAAAAATCACATATAAGCTATTGGGATCTCCCATATACCCAACATCAAACATTTATACCCTTCCCTAGCAATGATCTTTTTACATGTGGATGCTACATTTGCAGAAACTGATGTACAGATATTTAAACATATCCACTAACCATGGTTCCATTATGGTTTACATTATTGTTTACATTTTAGACTACACACCTTTATATATTTTTGGTGAAATTTAACATGACCTGTATCCATCATTGCACAATCCTATGGAACACTTCCATTGCCCCTTAGACACCCCCTCTTCCAATTATTCTGTATTTCTCTCCCCCTCCCCTCATGGTCCACAGTAACAACCAAGTTTCACTGCTTGAAGTACAAGATTCATAGATACTTGCAATAATGTTGAGGATTTGACACACTAGTCTTTCTACCCTCATTGGGAGCCACCCATGCTCTTGAGAGACAAACTCTCCTCACTTAGCAAATATCAGGCTACACCAGAATGAGGTCTTAACACATTCCAGCTCATTGTCTGCGTCTGTACCCACTGATTTAACACATTAAAGCATGATAAGCACTCACACACTCCCTAGAAGCCTGTCACAGTGGCATCTTGTGCCAGATGCCCCCATCAAACCCCTTAAACTAATAATCCTTCCTTATTATATTTTCTAAAGCATTTTTCAACATTACAATTTCAACAATATACCCAACAATCTTCCACATTCACTTGCTCTCCCCCAACCTCCCCCCGATTCCTTGAACAATCTGACCCATCCTCCCAACCCAGGACCCCCTCAAGCATGCAAAGCCCAACCCAATAGTACCTCTATGTCCCTGTCTTATCATGTCACTGCACAACTACTTACTCCACTTTATCATAGGTTTTTCCCATATGGGAATTGGCTCAAAAACTTTCTCTCCCCCTATTTCTTGTAAGTCTAACATAAAGTCTCTAGCTCTCTGAGACAGCTTAAATTGCTGAATTCATATTAGAGTGGAAATGTAGTGTTTGTCCATCATTCTCTGGCTTGCTTCACTGAATGCAAGATCCTCAAGATTCATCCATGTTATCCCATTTGTTAGTACTGTATTCCTTCTTACAGCTGAGTAGTATTCCATTGTAAGTATATACCACATTTTATGTATCCATTCATCTGTTGATGGGCATTTCAGCTGATTCCAACTTTTGGCAATAGTGAATAATGCCACTATGAACATTAATGTGCACATATCTGTTCATGCCTTTGTTTTCAGTTCTCCTGGGTATATACACAGAAGTGGAATTTCTGGGTCATATGGCAAATCTATAGCTAGTTTTTTGAGGAACTGCCAAACTGTCCTCCACAATGGCTGGATTCTTCTATGTCCCACCAGCAGTGGGTGAGGGTTATCATTCTTCTACATTCTTTCCAACACTTGTAGTCCTTCTGTTTTTTAATAGCCACCAGTCTAATGGGTGTAAGTTGGTATCTCATTGTAGTTTTGATTTGCATTTCCCTAATAGCTAGTGATGTTGAGCATCTTTTCATGTGTTTTTAGCCATTTGTATTTCTTCTTTGGAGAAACATTTGTTCAGACTTCTGGCCCATTATTAAAATGGGTTTTTTGTCTTTTTATTTTCAAGATATGGAATTTCTTTTTATAGGCTGGATATTAGGCTCCTATCAGATATGTGATTACCAAATATTTTCTCCCATTAGGTGGGCTGTCTTTACCCTTTATTGATAAACTCCTTTGAGGTGCAAAAGGCTTTAATTTTGAGGAGGTTTCATTTATCTATTTTTCCTTTTCTTCTCTTGCTTTGGCTGTGAATTTTATGCAGTCATTTCCTATTACAAGGTCCTGTGGATGCTTCCTTTTATTGTCTTTCAAGGTCTTTATGGTCTTGTCTCTTATATTTAGATCTTTGAACAATCTTGAGGTTTTTTTTTAAAGGTGTAAGATGGTAATTCTTTTTCATTCTTTTGCAAATAGATATCCAATTCTCCAACCACCACTTCTTGAAGAGGCAATTCTCCCTCAGTTGAGTACTTGGTGGCCTTGTCAAATATCAGATGACTGTATATGTGAGATCTATACCAGAACTATCAATTTGGTTCCTATGGTCAGTTTGTCTATCCTTGTTCATTACCATGCTGTTTTGACCACTATAGCTTTGTAGTATGTTTTAAAGTCATGTAGAGTGAGTATTCCGATTTCATTTTTCTTTTTCAATATATCTTTGGATATTTGGGGGCTTTTTCTCTTCCAAATAAATTTCATATTTAGTTTTCCCAGTTCATTAAAAAATACTGTGTTGTTTTTTATTGGGATTGCTTTAAATCTGTAAGTCAGTTGGGTAAAATAGATATCTTAATGATATATAGTCTTCATATTCATTAACAGGGAATATTTTTCTATTTATTTAAGTTTACTTTGATTTCCTTTCATAGTTTTGTGTAGGTTTCTGTGTATAGACTTTTACATCTTTAGTTAAATTTATTCCTAGGTATTTGATATTTTAATTTAATATAGTAAATGGTATTTGCTTCTTGATTTCTTCCTCAAATTGCTCATTGCTGGAGTACAGAAATGCTACTGATTCTTGCACATTGATCATATAACCTATGACTTTACTGATCTCATTTATAAGTTCTAGAAGCATTGTTGTAGTTTTTCAGGACTTTCTATGTAAAAGATCATGTCTTCTGCAAACAATGAAATTTCGACTATTTCCTTTCCAATTTGGATGCTTTTTATATTTGTATTTTGCTTCAGTGCTTAAGCAAGTACTTCTAACACAAGGAAAAATACGAGGGGTGATAGTGGGCATTCTTGTCTTGTTCCTTATCTTAGAGGGAAAGATTTTAGAATTTCACCATTGTAAATGAGGTTATTTGTGGGTTTTTTCATATATACTCTTTTTAAAAAATATTTATTTATTTTTATTTCTTTCTTTCTCCTTCCCCACCCTCCCAGTTTTCTGCTCTGTGTCCATTTACTGTGTGTTCTTCCATTATCTACTTGTATTCTTTTCAGCAGCACCCGGAATGTGTGTCTTGTTTTTTGTTGCATCATCTTGCTGCATCAGCTCTCCATGTGTGGTGCCATTCCTGGGCAGGCTGCACTTTTTTCCCACTGGGTGGCTCTCCTTACGGGGCACACTCCTTGTGCATGGGGTTCCCGTCTGTGGGGGACACCCCTACATGGCATGGCACTTCCTGTGTACATCAGCACTGTGCATGGGCCAGCCCATCACATGGGTCAGGAGGCCCTGGGTCTGAACCCTGGACCACCCATGTGGCAGGCAGACACCCCATCCTTTGGGCCAAATCTGCTTCCCCATATATACTCTTTATCTTGTTTGGAAAGTTTCCTTCTATTCTTATATTTTGTAGTGTTTTTGTCAGGAAAGTGTCCTATATATTGTTTAAAGCTTTTTCTACATTTATAGATATGATCATGTGATTTTTTACCTTTGATCTGTTTATATGGTGTATTACATTGATTTTCTTATGTTGAATCATCCTTGCATACCAGGTATGAAACCCACTTGCTCATGGTGTATAATTCATTTCATGTGTTGATGAATATGTTTAGCATGAATTTTTTTGAGGCTTTTAGCATCTAGTTTCAATAGAGAGATTGGTCTATAACATTCCTTCCTTGTGCTGTCTTTGGCTTTGGTATTAGGTGAGGTTGGCATCATAGAATGAGTTATTCAATGTTTATTTATTCTGATTTTTTTGGAAGAGCTTAAGCAAGATTGATGTTAGTTCTTTCAGGAATGTTTGGTAGAAGGCACCTGTGAAGCTTTTTGGTTGAGGCTCTTCTTAGTTGGGAGGTTTTAATGACTGATATCTCTTTACTTGTGATTTGTTGATTGAGATAATCAATTTCTTCTTTCATCAGTTTAGGCTGCTTATGAGTTTCTAGGAATTTGTCCATTTCCTCTTAATTATCCTTCTTATTTGTATATAGTTTTTCAAAGTATCCTCTTGTTATGGTCTTTATTTCTGTGGTCAGTGGTGATACCTCCTTTCTCATTTCTTATTTTGTGTACTTGCATCTTCTCTCTTTTTGTCTTTGTTAGTTCAGTTAAGGGTTTTTCAGTTTTATTGATCTTCTCAAAGAACCAGCTCTTTCTTTTGTTTATTTTTGTTTGTGCTTTCTTATTTTCTATTTTGTTTAGTTCTGCCCTGATCTTTGCTATTTCCTTCTTTCTTCTTCTTTGGGGTTAGTTTGTTGTTTTTTACTGCAAGAGTGCAGTTACGTTTTCTATTTTAGCATTTACTTTTTTTTTTAAGATTTATTTTTTATTGATTTCTCTCCCCTTTCCCACCCTCCCACTCCCCAGTTGTCTGCTCTCTAGGTCCATTCACTGTGTGTTCTTCTGTGTCTGCTTGTATTCTTGTCAGTGTCACTGAGAATCTATTACTCTTTTCATTGTGTCACATTGCAGCATCAACTCTTCATGTGTGTGGCTCCACTTCTGTGTGGGCTGTGCTTTTTTCACGTGAGGCAGCTCTCCTTACAGGGCACACTCCTTGCGTGTGGGGCTCCCCTATGTGGGGGAAACCTCTGATGGGCATAGCACTCCTTCTGCACATCAGCACTGTGCATGGGCCAGCTTACCACACAGGTCAGGAGGCCCTGTTTTTGAACCCTGGACCTCCCATGTGGTAGGCAGCTGCTCTATCCATTGAATCAAATCCACTTTCCCTTACTTTTTTTTTTTTTTGATGGATGAATTTATGGCTATGAATTTCCCTCTCAGTATAGCATTTGTTGCTTCCCATAATTTTTGGTAAGTTGTGTTGTCATTGTCATTATTTTCAAGGTAGTTACTGATTTCTTTTGTGATTTCCTCCTTTTCCCACTGTTTGTCTAAGAGTGTGTTGCTTAATTTCCATATATTTGTGCATAATCTGGTTTTCTGGCCCTTGCATATTTCCAACGTCATTCTATTGTGTTCAGAGAAGTTATTTTGTATGATTTCAATCTTTGTGAATTCATTTAGACTTTCTCTGTGGCCTAGCATGTGGTATATTTTGGAGAATGATCCATGTGCACTTGAGAAGAATGCGTATCCTGCTATATTTGGGTACAGTGTTCTCTTAGGTCTGTTAGTGTAGATTTTCTAATATATTATTCAAAGTCTTTGTTTCTGGATTCTTTGTTGAGATGTTCTGTCTAATTGTGACAAACGTGTATTACAGTCCCCACTATATTTGTAGAAATATCTATTCCTCCACTTAGTGTTTCCTGAGTTTTCCTCACATATTTTAGAGATGCCCTGGTTAGGTGCATAAATGGTTATGATAGTTCTTCTTGAAATATTACCCCTTTTAATAATATGCAGTATTCATCTTTGTCTCTCACAATATTTTTGCATTTAAAGTCTATTTTCCTAATGCAATGAATGTCCCATGAAGATGAGATTGGGAAGAGTGGGGTGAGAGGGTGGGAGGTGTATGTGGACCTCTCATATTTTTTAAATGTAGCATTTAAAGAAAATAAAGAGAGAAAAAAATAAAGTCTATTTTTCCGATATTAATACAGCTACTCCTGGTTATTGCTTGCTTGTAGGATTGGTTTCTAGACATTCATTTTCAACCTCCCTGAACCCCTGAATCAAGGGTGGGTTTCTTATAGACAGCATATAGGTGGGTCATATTTACTTATCCATTCTGCCAGACTATGTCTCTAAAAGGTGAGTTTAATCCATTAGCATTCAGTGTAATTACTCTCAAGGAATTACTTACATTAATCATACTTTCTTTGATTTTGTGTATGTCATATGTTGTTTTTATTTCTCTTTTTGTCTATTTATCAGTTCTTACATTCTCCTCAAATTCTGTTTCTCCTGGTTTTTTTTTTCTTTCCTCCTGCAGAACTCCCTATAGTATTTCTTTTTAAAAAAATTTTTTTATTTAATTCATTTTTTAAAAAAATATTACATTCAAAAACATGAGGTCCCATTCAACCCCACCGCCCCCACCCCCCACTCCCCCCACAACAACACTCTCTCCCATCATCATGACACATCCATTGCACCTGGTAAGTACATCTCTGGGCATCGCTGTACCCCATAGTCAATGGTGCACATCATAGCCCACACTCTCCCACGTTCCATCCAATGGGCCCTGGGGGGATCTACAATGTCCCATAGTTGTCCGTGAAGCAACACCCAGGACAACTCCAAGTCCCAAAAACGCCTCCCCATCTCATCTCTTCCTCCCATTCCCCGCACCCAGCAGCCACCATGGCCACCCTTCCCACACCAATGCCACATTTTCTCTGTGGACATTGGATTGGTTGTGTCCATTGCACAACGATGTCAAGTGGGGGCTTAGATTCCACATGGATACTGGATGCAATCCTCCTGCTTTCAGTAGTAGGCACTCAAGGCTCCATGGTGTGGTGGTTGACATTCTTCAACTCCATGTTAGCTGAGTGGGGTAAGTCCAATAAATCAGAGTGTAGGAGCTGAAGTCTGTTGAGGCTCAGGGCCTGGCTATCATATTGTCAGTCCAGAGATTCAAATCCCCTAAATATATCTTAAACGTCAACACCAACTACAATTCCAGGAAAGTAGCATGAAAGGCTTGTGAAAAGAGATCCCATCTGAGTCCAGTTCCATCACGCAGAAACACCAGCTCCAAAGAAGGGCCATCTGACATGGCAGTGAACCCCATCTGCCATGACCATAGAACCCTTGGGTTTCTTTATCCCTCAGAAGAACCAATACCTGGGGTTGTATCTACTTTATCTGTCTCTGAGACTCTGCTCAGGTGTGCATAAGGGCAATCCTCTGACAACCTCCAGACTCTTTTTTAGAGACTCATAGCCATATAAACTCATTTCTCCTTTCCATTTCCCCCTTACATTAGGTCAAAGAGCATTTTAAAGTCATGTTATTATATGTAGACAGGGATATTCTGCTGATCCGCATTGAACCTTTAATTCAAGGTCATTTTCTAGTTGCATCTTCAGCTGGTATGTGGTAGTGATCCCTCGGTGCCAGGGAGGCTCATCCCGGTGTGTCATGCCCCACACTGGGGGGAATGCACTGCACCTACATGCTGAGTTTGGCTTCGAGACTGGCCACATTTGAGTAACATGAAGGCTGTCAGGAGGAAACTCCCAGGCACAATGCTGCTCTAGGCCTTGTTCTTATTGTGGGCATATAGGCTCATAAGCATAGTCATTAGTATCAGGAGCCCACTGTTGGACCCTCATTCCTTCCTGGTTCTTACTGTTGCACCTGGGGGACTGCTGCTACTCCCCTAGGGACCACGACAGAGCACCCCTGGCCAGGAACCCAGTACCCCCCCCAGCTGTTGTTTTTAATTGTTCCCACTATGAGTATATCTAAACATTACCATGCACCCTGGACATATGCCCTGTATAACTCCCTGTCAACCATATATAGCCTGTCAATAACATCCCATACCAGTATTCCTCCGCTGTCATTGTTGAACCACTCTGTGATCCATATAGTATTTCTTGAAGGGCAGGTTTCTTATTGGCATACTCTCTTAGTTTCTGTTTATCTATGAATATTTTTGCGGCGGCTTGCTCGGTCGGTAGAGGTGGGGTCTGGCTGCGGACGAGGGGCTGGTCCAGCTCTGGACGAGGGGTCGGTCCCGCTTGGGACGAGGGGTCGGTCCCACTTGGGACAAGGGGTCGGTCCGGCAGCAGACGAGGGATCGGTCTCACAAGGGGTTGCGCGGTTCGGCTGACGGGGTCGCCCGGCGAAGCCGGCGACGAAGGGGTCGCCCGGAGAAGCAGGCGACGAAGGGGTCGCCCGGAGAAGCAGGCGACGAACTGGGGACAAGGGAGGCCAGGCCCTTGTTGGGGGCTCTCAGGACTGGAGGGCACACGGCAGAAGAACTACCGCGGAGACAAGGTAAACACGCAAGTCCACTTTATTGAGGGAAAGGCAACAGTTTTATAGGGGCTGGGGAAGGCTGATTGGTCGAAGCCATGCCCTGTTCTGATTGGTTGCCGGCGAAAGGTCAGTGGGCGGTACTGGACGGGGGAGGGGTGGTGGTTAGGGATTGGCTGTCGCTGTTGCTGGGGGAAGGGGCAGGGTTTCGGGATTGGTGGCTGCTGTTGCTGGGGTGGAGGGCAGACTTGAGTTTCCCGCCCACGCCTGGCTGTTGCTGCTGTCGGGGGAAGGGAAAAGGGCAGACTGGATTTTTCCGCCCACACCTGGCTGTTGCTGCTGTCGGGGGAGGGGAAAAGGGCAGACTGGAATTTTCTGCCCTGCGCCTGCGCAGGGAGAAGGAAGAAGGGTGCCGCCCCACAAGGCATCGGGTGGCGCCATCTGGGAGGAGGGGCGGCCGCGGAAGCATGGCTGCCGAGAAGGGGAGACCCGAGGGCACTCTGCGCCCATGCCGAGCTTCCTTCAGGGGTGGCGGTGGGCCCGACCAACCACCCTATTATGGGGGCAGCGGAATTAGGCCTACCGCGGCCGCTCCCCTGCCAGGCCAGCAAACCACACTTCAGCCCGAGGGGTGACCGCATATTTTGAGCTCTCTGTTATTTTTGAATGCCAGCTTTCCTGGATAGAGTATTCCCAGATGGACATTATTTTCTTTAAGTACCTTGACTATGTCATACCACTGCCTTCTTGTCCCCATGGTTTCTGATGGGAAATCAGCATTTAATCTTTTTGAGTTTCACTTGCATGTGATGGTTTTCTTTTCTTTTGATATCTCCAATAGTTTCCCTTTGTCTCGAGCATTGGTTAATTTGACAAGTCTATCTCTTGAGATAGACTTGTTGGGATTTATACTGTTTCAGGTTCATTTTGCTTCCTGGACATGTATACCTTTCTCCCTCAATAGCTTTGGGAAATTTTCAGTCATTATTTCTTCCAACACCCCTCCTGTTCCCTTTCCCTTCTCTTCTTCTTCTGGGATGCCTATAATGCATATGTTTGTGAGTTCTGTGTTGTCATTCAATTCCCTATGTCCCTGCTGGATTTTTTTTCTTTATTTGTTTTTAATGTTACATTAAAAAAATATGAGGTCCCCATATGCTCCCCACCTCCCTCACCCTACTCGTTCCCTATCAACAACCTCTTTCATCATCATGGAACACTCATTGCATTTGGTGAATACATTTTTGAGAACTGCTGCAACACATGGATAATAGTTTATGTTATATTTTACCATTTCCCCCATTCCACCCAGTGGGCCATGGCAGGAAATTTCTTCTATCTTTTTTTTTTTTAATTTTATTTTTTAAAATTCATTTTAAAAAAATATTACATTAAAAAAATATGAGGTCCCCATTCACCTCCCACTGTACCCACCTGACCACTCCGCCCACAGCAACACTCTCCCCCATCATAATGACACATCCATTGCATTTGGTGAATACATCTCTGGGCATCGCTGCACCTCATGGTCAATGGTCCACATTATAGCACATACACTCTCAAGGTCCATCCAGTGGGCCATACGAGGATCTAAAATGTCTGGTAATTGTCACTGCAGCACCACCCAGGACAACTCCAAGTCCCGAAAATGCCTACACATCTCATCTCTTCCTCCCATTCCCCACAACCAGCAGCAATCATGGCCACTTTTTCCACACCAATGCCACATTTTGTCAATTACTAACCACAATTGTTCATGAATAGAATATCAGTAAGTCCACTCTAATCCTTAATGTATTCCTCCATCCTGTGGACCATGGATTGGTTGTGTCCATTCCAAATCTATGTCAAGAGGGGGCTTAGATTCCATATGGATACTGGATGCAATCCTCCTGCTTTCAGTTGTAGGCACTCTTGGATCCATGGTGTGGTGGTTGACATTCTTCAACTCCATGCTAGCTGAGTGGGGTAAGTCCAATAAGCCAGAGTGTAGGAGCTGAAGTCTGATGAAGCTCAGGGCCTGGTTATCATATGGTCAGTCCAGAGATTCAGATCCCCTGGGTATATATTAAAACCCAGCACCAGCTATAATTCCAGTAAAGTAGCATTAAAGGCTTGTGAAAAGAGATCCCATCTGCGTCCAGCTTCATCACGCAGAAACACCAGCTCCAAAAAGGGCCAACTGACATGGCAGTGAACCCCATCTGCCATGACCACAGAACCTGTGGGTCTCTTTAGCCCTCAAAAGAACCAATACCTGGGGTTGTATCTATTTTGTCTGTCTCTGAGATTCTGCTCAGGTGTGCATAAAGGCAATCCTTCTGATAACCTCCAGACTCTTTTTTAGAGACTCACAGCCATATAAACTCATTTGCCCTTTCCATTTTCACCTTGATTTAGGTCAAAAAGCATTTTTAACTCCTGTTATTATATGTAGACAGGGATATTCAGCTGGTTGGAGTTGAACCTTTTATTCAAGGTCATTTTCTAGTTATGACATCAGCTGGTACTTGGTAGTGATCCCTCAGTGCCAGGAGGCTCATTCACGGGTGTCATGCCCCACGCTGGGGGAAGGCATTGCATTTACATGCTGAGTTTGGCTTCAAGACTGGCCACATATGAGTAACACAGAGGCTGTCAGGAGGGAACTCTTAGGCACAGTGCTGCTCTAGGCCTTGTTCTTATATCAGGTGTATAGGCTCACAAGCATAGTCATTAGTATCAGGAGCCCACTGTTGGACCCTCATTCCTTCCTGGTCTTTACCGTTGCACTTGGGGGACTGCCGCTGCTCCCCTAGGGACCATGAAAGAGCCCCCCCAGCCAAGAACCCAGTACCCCCACAGCTGTTGTTTTTAATTGTTTCCACTATGAGTATATCCAAACATTTCCATGCACCCTGGACACATGCCCTGTATAACTCCCTGTTAACCATATATCGTCTGTCAATAACATCCCATACCAGTATTCCTCCGCTGCCATTGTTGAACCACTCTGTGACCCAAAACTTCCTGAAAAGTGAAGCCAAATATAATGTCAGGTTCCCTTCCTAGTAAAATGGAATATAGCGATGAGTTTAAAGGTTAGATATAGAATACATATTGATTTGGAAAAATTCTACAACCTATCTTTTTCTTTTCTTTTTTCCTAATTTTTGAGCTTCTCTTCAAAAGAGCCTTAGATCACAGTCATTCATCTATACAATATACAGTACTCCCACATAGCCATTATAAAACCTTTTCCCTTCCACAGCGATAATCTTTTAACTTATTCATATCATGTTTACTGAAACTGATGTACAGATATTGAGACAATAGCTTTCAAACAAGGTAACATTTGTGTTTACATTGCGGTTTATACTTTAGGCTATACAGTTTTCTAAATTTTTTAGTTATCCTATGTTTTACATTATGGTTTACATTATTAGTCTGTCGTCCCTTATATGTTTTTGGTGTAATATTACTTGTTTTATATCCATCCTGGTGAACTCTTGTGAAACACTTCTTTTGCTCTCACAGTTATTTTGGTTTCATCTATTCAATATCTATTTCCCCCTCCCCTTGGGCCCCACTGTGACAATCTTCATTTCTTGAGGAGCCATGTTCAGAGATACTTGCAACAGTGTTGAGGGCTTGACTTGCTCAACTACCCTAATGCCCTGGTAGCCACCCTTTCTCTTGAGAGTTACAGTTCCCTCTATGTGATGGCATTAGTCCTCCCCAGGATGTGGGTCTACCTTCATTCTCATTATATGGGTCTCTACCCAGTCGTATAACCCACTCTGGCAAAATGAGCATTCAGATATTCTCTAGGAGTCTGTCCTGCGTCAGATTATCCCCTTTGAGTATCTTAAACAAGTAACTTTCCTAATTATATTTTGAAAAGGTTTTCTCAGCATTTTACTTTCAACCAACAGCTGATAATCTCCTATGTTCATATGTTGCCCCTTCCTACCCCCAATTTCTTGGGCAATATTACTTATCAGCCCATCCCATCCCTAGCCCCCCTCATTCCTGCAAAGCCCTACCCAAAGGTAACCCTATGCCCCCATTTTATCCCTTCCTTGTACACATACTTACCTCCAGCTTATCATAGATTTCACCCATGTAGATGTCAGCTTACATTCTTCCTCTACCCCCCGAATTCCTGTAAGCCTATCTTCCAGTCCCTAGCTCTCTGAGGCAGCTTGCTTATTTCATATCATTGAGGTCATGTAGTATTTGTCCTTCAATGCCTGGGTGGCTTCACTCAACATAAGGTTCTCAAGATTCATCCATGTTATCACGTGTGTTTGTAGTGTATTTGTTCTTAAAGCCAATGAGTATTCCATTGTATGTATATACCACATTTTCTTGATCCACTCATCTGTGGATGGGCATTGGGGTCATTTCCAACTTTGGCAATAGTGAACAATGCTGCTATGAACATTGGTGTGCATATATCGGTTTGCGTCCTTGTTTTCAGGTCTGCTGGGTATATACCCAGCAGTGGAATTGCTGGTTCATATGGTAAATCTATGGTTAGTTTTTTGAGAAACTGCCAAACTGTCCTCCAGAATGGTTGGATCCTTCTACATTCCCACCAGCAGTGGATGAGTGTTCCCATTTCTTCACATCCTCTCCAGCATTTGTATTCTTTTTTTTTTTCATAGCTACCAATCTTATGGGAGTAAGGTGGTATCTCAGTGTTGTTTTGATTTGCATTTCCCTGATAGCTAATGATTTGGAGCATTTTTTCATGTGTTTTTTACCCATTTGTATTTCTTCTTTGGAGAAGTGTCTGTTTAGATCTTTTTCCCATTTTTCAAATGGGTTGCTTATCATTTTATTTTCAAGGTATAGGAGTTCTTTATATATGCAATTTTTAAGTCTCTTATCGAATAAATGGTTGCTAAATATTTTCTCCCATTGTGTAGGTTCCCTTTTTACTTTCTTGACAAACTCCTTTGAGGTGCAGAAGGCTCTAATTTGAGGAAGTCCCATTTATCTATTTGTTCTTTTGCTGCTCGTGCTTTTGGTGTGATATTCATGAAGCCGTTTCCTATTACAAGGTCTTGTAGATGTTTCCTTACACTGCTTTCCAAGGTCTTTATGGTCTTGGCTCTTATATTTAAGTCTTTGATCGATCTTGAGTTGATCTTTGTATAAAGTGTGAGATGTTAATCTTCTTTCATTCTTCTACATATGGATATCCAGTTCTCCAGGCACCATTTGTTGATTAGGTCATTCTCTCCCACTTGAGAGGGTTTGGTGGCTTTACGAATATTATATGGCTATAGATGAGGTTCCGTATCAGAACTTTCAATTCAATTCCATTGGTCTGTGGGTCTCTCCTTATGCCAATACCATGCTGTTTTCACTACTGTACCTTTGTAGTATATTTTGAAGTCCTGTAGTGTGATTCCTCCAATTTCGTTTTTCTTTTTCAATATGTCTTTGGCTATTCAGGGTCTCTTTCCCTTCCAAATAAATTTCATAGTTAGTTTTTCTAATTCCTTAAAGAAGGCTGTTTATTTTTATTGGGATTGTATTGAATGTGTAGATCAGTTTTGGTAGGATTGACATCTTAATAATATTTAGTCTTCCTATTCATGAACAGGGAATATTCTTCCATTTATTTAGGTCTTCTTTGATTTCCTTGAACAGTGTTGTATAGTTCTCAGTGTATAAGTTTTTTACATCTTAAGGTAAATTTATTCCTAAATTTTTGATTTTTTAATTTACTATTGTTAATGGTATTTGTTTCTTGATTTCCTCCTGATCTTGCTCATTATGGGTGTACAGAAATGCTACTGATTTTTGCGCATTCATCTTATAACCTGTGATTTTACTAAACTCATTTATGAGTTCTAGAAGCTTTGTTGTAGACCTCTCAGGTTTTCTATGTGTAGGATCATGTCATCTGCAAACAATGAAATTTTGACTTCTTCCTTTCCAATTTGAATGCCTTTTATATCTGGTTCTTGCCTCAGTGTTCGAACAAGTATTTCTAAGACAGTGTTAAATAGAAGGAGAGAGAGTGGACATCCTTGTTGTTTCTGAATTTAGAGGGTAGGATTTTAGGATTTCTCCACTGTAAACGATGTTGTGTTTGGATTATTCACATATTCTCTTTATCATGTTCAAAAAATTTCCTTGTATTCTGATCTTTTGGAGCGTTTTTATCAAGAAAGTGTACTGTATTTTGTCAAATGCTTTTTCTGTATCTATATATATTTAATCATATGATTTTTTCCTTCAATCTGTTTATATGGTGTATTACATTGATTTTCTTATGTTGAATCATCTTTGCATACCTGGAATGAATCCCACTTGGTTGTGGTGTATAATTCATTTAATGTGTTATTGAATACGATGAGCAAGTATTTTGTTAAGTATTTTTGCATCTAGGTTCATTAGAGAAATTGGTCTGTAATTTTTCTTTTTTGTGATGTCTTTTTTTGGCTTTGGTACTAGGGTAATGTTGGCATCATAGAAGGAGTTAGACAATGTTCCTTCTGTTTCGATTTTTTGGAATAGTTTCAGCAGGATTCGTGTTAGTTCTTTTCAGAATGTTTTGTAGAATTCACCTGTGAAGCAGTCTGGCCCTGGGCTCTTCTTAGTTGGGAGGTTTTTCTTGACTGATTCTATCTCTTTGCTTGTGATTGGTTTGTTAAGATCATCAATTTCTTCTTTCATCAATATGGGCTGCTTATGTCTTTCTAGGAATTTGTTCATTTCCTCTTAATTGTCATTTTTGTTGGCATATAGTTTTTCAAAGTATCCTCTTATGATAGTCTTTATTTCTGTGGGGTCAGTGGTGATATCTCCTTTCTCATTTCTTATTTTGTGTATTTGCATCTTCTCTCTTTGTTTCTTTTTTATTCTCTCTAAGAGTTTGTCAGTTTTATTGGTCTTCTCACAGAACCAGCTCTTGGTCTTGTTTGTCTTTTCAATTGCTTTCTTTTTTTCTATTTCATTTAGTTCTGCTCTTATCTTTGTTATTTCTTTCTTTCTTCTTTCTGTGGGATTACTTTGTTGTTTTTTTTTACTAATTCCTCCAAATGTGCAGTTAGTTCTTCAATTTTTGCTCTTTCTTCTTTTTTGATATATGAATTTATGGCTATAATTTTCCCTCTCAGTACTGCTTTTGCTGCATCCCATAAGTTTTGGTATATTTTGTTATTCTTATCATTTGTTTCAAGTTAGTTATTGCTTTCTTTTGGGATTTCCTCTTTGCCACACTGTTTTTCTAAGAGTGTGCTATTTAATTTCCATATCTTGGTGTGATATCTGGGCATTGGCCCTTGCAGATTTCCAGCTTGACTCCACTGTGGTCAGAGATATTATTTTGTATGATTTCAATCTTTCTGAATTCATTAAGCCTTTCTTTGTGGCCTAGCATATAGTCTATCTTGAAGAATCATCCATGTGCACTTGAGAAAATTGTATATCCTGCTGTGTTTCAGGGTAATGATCTGTATGTCTATTTGATTGAGCTCCTCTAATATACTGTACATATATTTTGTTTCTTTAGTGATTCTCTTTTGAGATGTTCTGTCCAGAGTTGATAGTGGTGTATTAAAATCCCCCACTATAATTGTAGATGCATCTATTCTTTCACTTAGTTTTTCCAGTGTTTGCCACACATATTTAGAGGTGCTCTTGTTAGGAGCATAAATATTTTTGATTGTTCGTTCTTTTTGAGAGTTTGTCCCTTTCACTAATATGTAGTATCCTTCTTTGTCTCTCACAATTGTTTCACATTTAAAGTCCATTTTGCCTGATATTAATATAGCTACTCCTGCCTTTTTTGGTTATTGTTTGTTTGTAAGATCGTTTTCCAACCATTCACTTTCAGCCTCCATGAATCTCTGGGTCTAAATGTGTCTCTTGTAGATGGCATATAGATGGGTCTTATTTCCTTATCCAATGTTCCAGTCTGAATCCTTTGATAGGTAAGTTTAATCCATTGATGTTCAGTGTTATTACTTTCAAGGAATTATTTATGTTAGCCATATTTTGATTGGACCTGTGTTTGTCATATTTTGTTTGTTAGTTTTTTCTTCTCTTTTGTCTCTTTTGTTGCTCTTACACTCTTCTCCAACTCTGCCTGTCCTGTTTTTTCATTTCTTCCTGCAGAACTTCCTTTAGAATTTCTTGAAGGGGAGGTTTCTTGTTGACATACTCTTTCAATTTTTGTTTATCTGTGAATATTTTGAACTCTCCATCATTTTTGAATGCTAGTTTAGCTGGGTAGGGTATTCCTTTTTGGAATTTTTTTCTTTTAGTTCCTTGACTATATCATACCACTGCCTTCTTGCCTCCATGGTTTCAGATGAGAAATCTGCACTTAATCTTATGGTGCCTGCCTTGTTGGTGATGGTTTTCTTTTCTCTTGCTTCTTTTAGAATTTTCTCTTTGTCTTGAGCTTTGGATAATTTGATATGTGTATGTCTTTGGATGGGCCTGTTGGGGTTTATGATGTTGTCATTCCTGGATGTGTTCATCCATGTCTCTCAGTAGATTTGGGAAGTTTTCAGCCATTATTTCCTGCAACACCCCTTCTGTCCCCTTTCTCTTCTCTTCTCCTTCTGGGATACGGATAATACATATGTTTGTGCATTTTGCTTTGTCATTCTGGTCCCTAAGTCCTAGCTGGATTTTTTCTATCTTTTTATCGATCAATTCTACTATCTGTTTGATTTCTGATGTACTCTCTCCTATGTCACTAATTCTTTCTTCTCCCTATTTTAATCTGCTTCTATTTGTTGTGAGTGTATTTTTGATTTCTTAAAATGTGGTGTTCATTCCCATCATATCTCTTATCTTTTTGCATTTGTCTGCAATTTCCTTCCAAGTGTTTTCTTCATATTGTTAAACTCTTCCTTTTCTTCATTAAGTTGGTCTCTAATATATGTCTGAGATCTTTAATTACTTGTCCGATTTTTTGTTCCTCTTCCTGGTTTTTAGTTTGTTCATTGGATTCAGCCATGTTTTCCTGATTATTGGTTTGGTTTTTAGTTTTTTTGTTGTCTGGTCATCATTTTATCGTGACGGGTTTAATCAGTTCCTTTGCTTTTTTATCTAGTCTTTGGGATTAATTACTTTTTATTCTTGTGTGTTATGTCTTATCTTTGTCACTTTGTTTTTCTTATTATAATTACTTGTTGCTCACTGAATTCACTTTGAAGGAAAATATTAGGGCCAGGGAAAGGAAATTGTGTAAGAAAAGAAAATGTGTAAAATATTATTGTTAATAAATGTTAAGAGAGCAACATTTTGAGATCTGGAAGAATGGATATTAGACTCATGTAATTGTGTAGAGTTATAGCACTAAGTAGAGTACTATAATGAGATAATCAACTGAATATGGGGAGGAATATAGTATGAATTAAAAAGCCAGTGTTTTCATGAGAAAGGGAAAGAGAAAAGAAAGACAATAATATCAAGAGTGGATAAAGGACAGAAAACCGAACAAAGGTATTAGAAATTCAATGTTAGACCATTTAGGGACCAAAGAAAGGGAGGTGAAATGTAAGAGAGACAGTAGATGATGGAGGATAACAAGATGTGGGGTAAAGGGGATAATGTAGTTGGCCAAAATCAATTCACACAGAAACAAGGAAATGGAAGTTGAGTAAACCCAGCAAATGTGATGTGCTCCCTGCTATACCTGTTGTATAAATAAAATATAATAAAATAAGAAGAAAAAGAGAGAAAAGGGAAAAAGAGAAGAAAAAAGGGGTTGGGCAAAGAAAAGGAAGGGAAACAAGTAGGAAAAAGAAAAGAAGAAAGAAAAAAACCTAAATAAATGAAAAAGGACTTTGGGTCATAAAATGGGAGAAAAGGACCAGGAGATAATGCAATATTAGCAACCAAGGCAATAAAAAAAAAAAAGAAAAAATAGAAAAAGGAATAAAAACCACAAACGCCAATGGCTAGGACAATGAAGGACCTCAGATGATCCTCAGGGTGTGGTCGATTCAGGGATGGGAAGTCTGTGATATTGCAGACTCAAGAGGTGTGGGTCTCTGGGGTGTGGACCACCAGGGTTTAGGGGACATAGACCTGGGAACCATGCATCTGGTTAACAGGGAACCTGGGAGCACAGCAGCACAACACAGACTTCAGGGATTCCTGCACCTGGGCACCAGCCCTAGGGGGAGGGGTCACACTCACAAACTCTGAACTCTGTGTCAGAAGCCCAAAATTCCACCTCTCACAAGAGTGTCTTCTGTCACTGTCTCACCAAATTGACTTCAGGACACCTCCCACCCTGCAAGCCCCTGAAGCAGTGTGCTGGGGGCGCTGCTGTACTACAGACTATTCAGGGACTGCCGTAGTTGGTCCGCCAGACCTAGAGGGAGGGGTTCTAGCCAGAAGCTCTGATCTCTGTGTCAGAGACCCAAAATTCCATGTCTCGCAAAAATCTCCTCCATCTCTGTCTCATCAAATTGTCTTCCAGACAACTCCCAACCTGCAAGCCCCCAAAACAGCCTGCTAGGGGCTCTGCTGTACTACAAATAGTTTGGGGACACCACAGATGGGCCGTCTGTCCTAGGGGGTGGGGCTCTAGCTGGAAGCTCTAATCTCTGTCAGAAACCCAAAATTCCACATCTTGCAAAAATCGCCTCCATCTTTGTCTCACCAAATTGACTTCCAGACACCTCTCACCCTGCAAGTTCCCGAATAGCCTGCTCAGGGCTTGGGAACTCCCCAGTGCAGCAAAGGCTCCAGGAGTTGCTGCCGCCAGGCCATCAACCCCAGGGGGAAGCATCCCTTGCACAGCTCTGATCTCCGTAAAAGAGACCGAATGTTCTACCTTTTATAAGAATCTTCTCTGTCACCATCCCACTAAATCGATGTCCAGACACCTTCTGCCCTGCAAGCACACGAAACAGCCTGGTCCAGCAAAATTCTAACCCTACTCAGCCACTTCATTTGCAGGAGAGACTATAAGGTGCACTCACTCATATGCCATCTTGTTATTACTGTAAAGGCAGTACTTACTTTAGCCATCTTCTCCTTTGGTTTTTATATGCCACATATTTTTGTCTCCTTTTTCCTTTATTGCAATCTCCATTTCTGTATAGTTGATCTTTTGTAATGCATCTGACTGATCCCTATCTCATTTCTGTACATTTTTAAAATACTATCTTTGTTTTTACCATGGGGTTTATATTACACAACCTGAAAATATAACAACTTAGCTTCTTTAGCATACCTGTTTAGGAATAGAATTTTATATTGAGGATACAGTAGTATTGGGTTCTGCTTGTACCCTTTTAGTTATCTTTAGTGAAGATCTTCAGCTCTTCACACTGTCCCAAGCTGTTAATTCCTGTCTTTTCCTTTCAACCTTCAGAACTCCCTTTAGTAATTCTTGTAGGGCAGGACTTTTGCTGACAAATTCTTTCAATTTTTTATCTATGAATATCTTAAACTTTCCCTCATTTTTTAAGGACTGTTTTACTGCATAAAGAATTTTTTGTCTGACAAGTTTTCTCTTTTGTTACCTTAAATATCTCATGCCATTGCCTTCTCACCTCCATGGTTTTGGATGAGAAATTGGTATTCAGTCTTAGTGAGGCTCCATTGGATATGACAAATTGCTTTGTCTTGCTGATTTCCAAATTCTCTTTTTACCTTTGGCAATTGACATTTTGGTTAATATGTATCTCTGAGTAGGTGTCTTAGGATTTATTCTGTTTGTAGTGCATTACATTTCATATATATTGGTATTTATATCATTCATTAGATTTGGGAAATTTTCAATCATTATTTCCTCAAATATTCTTTCACTTTCAGTCTCTTTTCTCTTCTCTTCTCCTTCTGGAAACTTATGATGCATAGATTTGTGAACATCATGATGCTATTCAAATCCCTGAAACCCTGTTAAATAGTTTCTATTCTTTTCTTTATCTGTTCCTCTGACTGTATGATTTCATTTTCCTGTCTTCTAGTTTGCTGAATATTTTTTCTCCCCATTAAAATCTGCTACTATATGTCTCTATTGTATTTTTAATAACAATTTTTGTTCTTTCATTTACATAATTTCTATGATATTTCTTTTTAAACATTGACATTCTTTTTTAGGCTCATGCATTATCTTGTTAATGTCCTTTAGCTCTGTGTTCACATTTTCTTTCATCTACTTAAGTGATTTAGGAGAGTTGTATGAACTTTTTTCCTTATTCCAAATCTTTGTTTTCTTTACTGGGACATATCTTCCTGTATCTTATTATGGCATCTCATTTTTGCTGATGTCTGAGCATTTGAATATTTTTATGAGTTAACTCTCAAAATCTGTTTCTCCCTTTTGTCTAGGTTTTAATTTTTGATTGGATCTGTGTTCATTCTCCACTTTAGTGCTTGCTACAACTTAGTATGGGCCTTTAGATTATTTTGTTTTAACTGTCCTGATTTTCTCAGCAATTTCTTTTTATCTGATTCACTCCCTGGATGTGTGGTACAATTTGTAAGATTTCACTTTTTGTGTAAATGTTTTATCTCAAGAGATCAGTTTCCTTTCCTCTGTCCTCCTCCAGGAGTCTTTTTCTCTCCTGTTTATTTTTGTGCAGAATTTTCTTCCCAGTGCCTATGATTTATTTTAATTCTGCTGTTCACTAAGTGTCTCCTTTTCCTTACACTTTTCAGTTTTGTGACCTGTCTTGTCTTAAAACAGCTCTGTTTTCCCCCTCCTCTCTTTTGTCCTGTGAGGCTTCTATTTCCTTCTCCATTAGTTTATCATATTCTGGGATTCCAACACAAAAGGTAGGCCTAAGCCTTCCTTTATTTTGTTCCAATATCAATGCCAGAAAAGTGTCACCAGAGGATGTACTTTTAAAAATATTGAAAAGGCATTACTTCCATCTCTTCTGTCAGAAGTTTTCCTATCCCTCTTACAAGTAAAATATAAATGTCAAATAGAGGACATCCAGTAAGATGGTGGCAGACTAAGGAGCTCTTAGAGTCAACTTGTGCTACAGGGTAGTTAGTAATCACCCACAGCTATCTAAAGCACCTGTTTGGAGGCTCCAGGAAACCAGAAGATCATCCTGAAACATCCTTGGAAGAATGGAAAGAAGACAATGCCCATCTTCAGAGATTTGTAAGTAGAGCACTCCATGCCATGAAGGCCAGTGCCTATCCTGAATGGCAGCACAAGCTCACTCAGGAGCTATTCTGTGGATGGAACTGGAAGTTCCATTTCCCCAAAATAGGGTGGAAGAGACAGTTGGCCACCAGCTTCAGCTACTGAATAATAAATTCAGCTGACTTAAGTATAATCCTAAGAACAGCTAAAGTTTGAACATTTCCAAGTCAGAAAGAGGCTGGCAGCTGCCATTTTATCTCCACTGCCAGCATGAGGGGAAGGTGGGTGTATTGAATATTCATGTTCTGGTAGGGAACAGCTTCTTTCCATCCAGATTGAATTGCAGCTTGACCCTAAGTCCCAGCCCCAATTCTGGCAGTGAGACATGCACCAGCCTATCCAGATACTGCAGGTACATTCTGTTGGGAATGTCTGAAAAGTTGAAAGTCTGCTAGGGTAACCACAGTCATTTTGAAACTGCACAGCACAAATTGCTGCCTATACTTACTGCTACGTCCCTACCCAAGGTAGGAAGGGCCATAATGCTTCATCCGTCTCTCTGGGCAACTATAGTCAAGACCTGAATGACTTGCATTTCTACACAGGGCTATGGCTCTGTCACCCAACTGGCAAAGGAGATAGGTGGGAGAAACTTCTTTGGTCCCTTGGACAATGCAGGCAGATTGAGCCTTTGTAGCTTACAACATCAACAATATCCTTGGCTCCTAACATCAAATCAGAAATGGAGAAAAAGCAAGAGGGCACTAAATTAAAGAGAGAAACTTCACTCAGAATAAGTACATCTAGTAAACTGGATGCCAAGATGCCAACAAAAGATTGCAATTTGTAACAAGAAACAGGTAGATAAGGCCCAGTTAAAGGAAGAAGATAAGCCCCCAGATGACATAAAGGAGTTGAGGAAACTAATCATAGACATTCAAGCTAGCAGATTTTATGGAAATAAAAGAATCAATCAATAAAATAAAAAAAATATATTGGAGGTTCTGAGAAGAGGGCATCATTGTAGGTGGGCACTTGCCAGCTCTTTCACAAGAAATGGCTGAGATGGGACAAAAGCCTACCTGTGGGAGCTGGGTTTTGTGTTTTGTTTTTCTTTGTTAGGTCAGTATATTATTCAGGTATGGAGGGAAGAGAAGTGGAATGGGAGAAAAGAACAGAAAATAACAGAGCAGGGGTCCCAGGTAGTGAGGAAGGAGATGAAAAGGGATGAAGAGGGCTAATTTACTAGCTACAATTCACCATTATAGATTATAAGTCCCCAGGTTTACTTTCATGAACACATGGCAGAGGAAAAATGTCAAAAGTGGTGCAAAGAGGGCAGGAAACAGGTCCAGAGGCAGGAAAGCAGTGTGAGAAAGCTAGGTAAAGTGAGCTCTTTTGGGAACACACAGAGCCAGAGTCTTCAGGGCATTGATTTGGGGGGAACTGGACAAAGAGATAAAGAGCCCAAGGGAAAACTGGAACATAGATAACAACAAGGAAATAGAATAATAGGAATGAACTGTCAAAGTGAAAACTCATCACACACACAAAAACAAAATGAAACCATAGAATAAAGAGAGAAGTTAATCAACTGAAAAAACCCATCAAGATAAATGGAAGTCTAAACATAAAATATTATAAACCATACTAAGAAACAGGAAGACATGGTGTGTACTAATGAACAAACTAAAAACCAGGAGATGAAGAGCATGGAACAACTAATCACATATGTCCAGACAATTATCATGCATCAACTTAATGAAATGAAGGAAAAGATTGAGAATATTAAGAAGACACTGGGAGAACACCCTGGAGAAACTGTAAACATATGTAAAAACATAACTGATATGATGGTGATGAATGATACAATGCAAGAAATAAAAAATAAACTGGAAGCACATAAAAGCAGATTTGAAGAGGCAGAGGAAAGAACCAGCAATGTGAAAGACAGTACAGCTGAAATCAAGCAGATTGTAGAACAGATAGATAAAAAGATAGAAAAAAATCCAGCAGGGACTTAGTGATTTGAATGACAACCCAAAAGGCACAGGCATATGCATTATGGGCATCCCAGGGAGAGAAGAGAAGTGAAATGGGAGAGAAGGTGTGTTGGAGGATGTAATGGCTGAAAATTTCCCAACCCTATAGAGAGATATGGGCGTACACATCCAGGAAGCACAGCACACGCCAAAGACTATAAGTGTAAGTGCTAACAGGCCTACTCCAAGGCACATACTTGTCAAATTGTCCAATGCTCAAGACAAGGAGAGAATACTGAAAGCAGCAAGAGAAAAGAGAACCATCACGTACAAGGGAAGCTTGATAAGAATATGTGTTGATTTTTCATCTGAAACTATGGAGGCAAGAAGGCAGTGGTATGAAATAGTTAGGGAGCTAAAAGAAAGAAAAAAAACCTTCCAGCAAGAATTATCTATCCAGCAAAGCCGGCAATCAAAAATGAGGGAGAGCTCAAAATGAAGTTGAAAACAAGAAAGCACTAGGAAAAATAACCAAAACCAAAACCTGGTTTTTTTGAGAAGATTAATAAAATTGACAAACCCTTAGCTAGGCTAACAAAGAAAAAAAGAGATAAGATGCAAATACATAAAATAAGAAATGAGGAAGGAGATATCCCCACTGACCTCACTGAAATAGACTATTATAAGATGATACTTTGAAAAAATTTTATGCCAACCAGATGGATAATTTAGAGGAAACGCACAAATTCCTAGAAACACACAGCCTATATTGACAAAAGAAGAAATTGATGAACTCAACAAACAATCACGAACAAAGAGATTGAATTAGTCATCACAGATATGAATTAAGGAACTTTAGCATAAACTCAGAAACAGATTCTGGAAGAAAGGATTACAAGAAATGGAAAGGGAGAAGATGGTTGTGAGCTGATGTATATATGGGCAAAATCTATGAAAACATGAAAATATGTAGTTGTGCAGTGAAGGGATATGGCAATAGCATACTGATATTAGATTGGACAGTGCTCACTGTCTGTGGGATAGGGAGGGGAGGCTGGGTTAGACTGTCCATGGAACTGAGGGGAGGGGAGGGAACAGGTGAACACTGGGATTTATGGGTATGTGATTGCACAATATTGGAAATATTCTTTCAAAAATATGGCAAGGAAGGATTACTGGCTTAAGATATTGAAAGTGGGGGGCATTCAGGTCAGGGTGCACCTGGGCAGACTTCTAGGGAGTATGTGAGTGCTCATCTTGTCATACTGTGTTGTATCTGGGGGTGGATACCCACATAATGAGCAGTAGGTGTTGGACCCCCATCCTGGGGAGTCCTGCTACATTCTCAAATAAAGGTGAAGGAGTCTCTTGAGAACCTAGGCAGTGCCTAATAGGGGAGGACAGTCCAGTATGTCAAGTCCTCAATGTTGTTGCAAGTAACTATGAATCTTGTTTCTCCAGGAGAGAAGCCTGGAGTTTGCCATGGCCCTGAGGGAGGGAGGAAATAATAGATGGATCATGGGGCATTTTGGGAGCAATAGAAATGTTCTACATGATCTTGTAATGATGGATACAAACCATGTTAAATTCCATCAAAATTTATAAAAGTGTATGGTTCAAAATGTAAATCATAATGTAAACCATTGATCATGTTTGGTAGTTATGTTTCAATATTTGTACATCAATTGTAACAAATGTACCATCCACATATAAAATGTTATTAATAGGGGAATGGGGAAAAGAGGGAGGATGTTGGGTGTATCAGAATCCCCTATATTCTCTACGTTACTTATCTGTAAACTAAAACTTCTTTTAAGACAAAATGAAAATAGTAAAACACAGAGAATAGACAGAAGAAAATACCATGGTCCATATAGCACAACAGATCTTACAGTGATGAAAGACATAATATCAAAACATTTTTAAATATTTCCATTAGTTTTCATTATTCCAAAATTTTTATTTATTTTAAAAATTTTTGTATTTTATTTCTTATTTTGAAAACAATCATTACTATTTCATTTTCTTATTGTATTTGGTTATTTTGTTAACTTCATTTTTGAAGAAGTTTTTGATCGCAGAAGGGTTCCAAATATGACAAGGAAGGATAATTTGATGTGTTTTCCCTACACATGGCTCTTCTGGCCCTTGTACTTGTAATTTGTACTATAGTTGATAGGCTTATGTCCAAAGACTTAAATTTTGGGGATGTCTGTCTGGTAGCTGGGCTCTGATTCTCAAGGAGTTGCAACACCTACTCTCTAGTTCATTGGACTCACTCAGGACAACTAACAAGAGATGATGAAGGACAGTGACCTTTTCAAGGAAATGAGAGTCTACAACTGCAAGCAAGAGAGTCCCATCCATCAGTCCCATGGGATCTAAGCCCCCTCTCAATTAGACGTGGATTGGCCATCGCCATCCCAGAGTTGTCAAGATTTGGGATTGGTCTATGGATTAAAGCAGAATTACTGGTATTCTACTATAGACTTGTGATTAGGTCAATGGAAAAACATATCATTAATGTGGAGGCAGTGGCCCTGGAGGTTCTGAGGGGAGGGAGAGGGAAAAATAGGAGTAATATGGGGACATTTTCAGGACTTGGGAATTGTCCTGAATGACATTTCAATGACAGATAAAGGCCATTAAATATGTTGCCACAACATACAAAATTGTGTGGGAGAGAGTGTAAACTACAATATAAAGTATAATCCATACATAGTGGCAATGCTCCAAAATGTGTTCATCAATTGTACGAAATGAACCACAATAATTAAGCATGTTGTTAATATGGGAAAATTTGGGATGTGTAGGGAGCAGGATGTATGGGATTGGTGAGCTTGAAGGAATTGCCTCTAAAAGCAAACATACAAAAGAACAGATGAAGAAAAAAGTAGGAAAAAATTAAACAAGGTCTCAGGGAACTAACGACGGCAATAGATGTGCATATATACATATCATGGGTGTCCCAGAAGGAGAAGAGATAGGAAAGGGGGCAGAAGGATTATTTGAAGAAATAATGGTAGGAAATTTCCCAACCATATTGAAGGACATAGATATCAATGTTCGAGAAGTGCAACATACTCCCATCTGAATAAATTGAAATACACCAATACCAAGACACTAATCAGAATGTTAAATGCCAAAGACAAAGAGAATTCTGAGAGAAGCAAGAGAAAAGCAATACATAACACATAAGGTATACCCAATAAGATTAAGTGTTGATTTCTCATCAGAAACCATGGAGGCAAGAAGACAAGAAGATATTGCAAGAGAAACATTCCAACTCAGAAACATATCTGCCAAAATTGTCTTTTGAAAATGAGGGTGAGTTTAGAATAGTCACAGATAAACAGAAACTGAGAGTGTTTGAAATCAAGAAATCAGCATTGCAGGAAATAATAAAGGGTGTGCTACAGTCTGAAAAGAAAAGACAGGAGAGAGAGGTTTGGATGAGAGAGCAGAAATTAATTTTATAGGTTGAAGTAACTAAAACTCTCAAAAGAAGGGTGAAAATAAAATATGACAGATAAAACCCTATGGTCAAAATGGGTGAAATAAGAACTGCATTAGTAGTAATAACATTGAATGTTAATGGATTAAACCCCCTAATAAAAAGACCTAGATTAGCAGAATGGATAGGAAAATATGAACCAACTATATCCTGTCTGCAAGAGACCTACCCTAGTCCCAAGGATACCAATAGATTTAAAGTGAGGGAAGCGGACTTAGCCCAGTGATTAGGGCATCCGGCTACCACATGGGAGGTCTGCGGTTCAAACCCCAGGCCTCCTTGACCCATGTGGAGGTGGCCCATGAGCAGTGCTGATATGCACAAGGAATGCCATGCCATGCAGGGGTGTCCCCGTATAGGGGAGCCCTATGTTCAAGGAGTGCACCCGGTAAGGAGAGCCACCCAGCGTGAAAGAAAGTGCAGCCTGCCCAGGAATGGTGCCGCCCACACAGAGAGCTGACACAACAGGATGATGCAACAAAAAGAAACACAGATTCCCATGCCACTGACAACAACAGAAGCAGACAAAGAAGAACATGCAGAAAACAGACACAGAGAACAGACAACTGGGGCGGGGGGGAGGGGAGAGAAATAAATAAATAAATCTTAAAAAAAATAAAGTGAAAGCTTGGAAAAAGATATTCCACGCACTCAGTAACAAAAACAACAAAAAAGCCAGAGTAACCATACTTATATCAGATGAAATAAACTTTAAAAGACACTAGTAATGTGAAATCTGAGGAGGAAGTCAGGAAAAAATCCATTTACAATAGCAACTAAAAGAATAAAATATTTAGGATAAACTTAACCTATTATGTATGGCATTTGTATTCAGAAAACTACAATGCACTGTTAAAAAAATTAAAGCAACCTAAATAATTGGAAGAATATTTCATGCTCACAATTGGAAGACTACATTTCATTGAGATGCCAATTCTACCCAAATTGATGTACAGATTCAATGCAATCTTGATAAAAATTCCACCAGAATTTTTTTAGCTCAATGGAAAACTCAATCATCAAATTTATTTGCAAGGGTAAGGGGTACCAAAAAATCAGAAATATCTTAAAAAGGAAAAGTGAAGTTGGAGGACTCTCACTTCCAGACTTTAAATCATATTGCCTAGCTACAGTTATAAAAACAGCCTGGTACTGGCATGAAGACAGACACATCAAACAATGGAACCAAATTGATGGTTGAGAAACAGATCCTCACATGTATGGTCAGGTGATTTCTGACAAGTCTGTCAAACTCACCCAGCTTGGGCATAACAGTCCATTCAACAAATGGTTGAATATAGATATAGATATATCTATATCCAAAATAAACCCAGCTGCGGGGATCCCTGAAGGCTGTGATGCACTGTGGTGCTCCCAGGCTTCCTGTTAACCGGACTTGAGGTTGCCAGGTCCGAGTCCCCTAAACCCTGGTGGCCCAAAACCCTGGTGGCCCACCAAAATAAGACAAAGGAGCCTTATTTCACACCTTATCCAAAAATTAACTCAAAATGGATAAAAGCAAGAACCATAAACTTCTAGAAGAAAATGTAGGAAAACATCTTAAAGATGTGGAAGTATGTGACGGATTCTTTAAGAAGGTAAGAGGACTGAGATGGACTACTGATGCTTAATGTATGTTGAAGTTTTAATTAACTTTACTGCAAAATATGAAAAGGTACAGAGTTGATGGTAACACATTATATGAGTAACAGCTGGTTTATAAATGGAAATGTGTCTTGAAAGGGTAGTCTAGGGATATAAATGTCAACTGAAAGAGAGCTGGAGAATCATCTTTGGACTGAATAACAGTAAACCCAGAGGTGGATGAGAATTGTGGTTTATGGTACAGATGCAAGAGGGTCCTTTGTGAGCTAGAGAAGATATACGCCACTATTGCAACAAGGTGGGGATGTGGAGAAGCATGGGAAAAATACAACTGGAGTGACCTATGGACTGTGATTAACAGTAATAATATAATTATTCATGCCTCTATGCCAAAGATGTACTGTGTTCATAATTGGGGATTATGGAAAAAGTGTGCCAAGTGTACACTATGGCCATAGTTAATGGTAATAGCCTGATTATATTATCTCATAATCTGTAACAAATGCTCTGCCATGGTGTTGCTTGTTCAATAGAGGGCTGCTGTATTGGAATTTTGCATATATGCATGAATATTTTGTAAGTTCATAAATTCTGTCATAAAAATATTTAAAAAATAATAACAGGGTGAGTTGGGGGAAAATACACCAAATATAAGATATGGACTATAGTTAGTAGTAGATTTTGAAGATATTCTTTCATAATTTGTAACAAATATTTTACAACAATGCAAAGTATTGGTAGTGGGTTGGTATATGGGATCCATGTATGATGTTACTCATGTTTGCTTTGTACATTCACAATTTTTACTATACACTTATTGTTTATGTATGTTCATGTATAAATGGCATAATAATAATAATAGGGTGAGTTGGGGTGAAATACACCAAATACAAGGTGCTTTGGATAGTAGCAATATTTTGAAGATGCTCTTTCATCATTAGTTAAAAATGTTTCACAATTGTGCCAGGTATTGATGGTAGAGTGATATGTGAGAACCCTGTATGATGTTATGTATGTTTGTTTTGTAAGTTCACAACTGTTTCTATATACTTATTTTTATGTATGTTTTTGTATGAGTGATATACTTTCATAAATTTTATAAAAATTAAAAATATAAAAAGTCAATATATATGCATATATATGTATACATATATACATATCTATGTGTGTGTATATCTATATCTACCATATCTATATCTATATCATCTACAAATATATCTATAAATGCCAGGGATAACCTAATCTGCCAAAGTGAAAGCTCTATTGAAAGGAAAGAGAGTTTGTTTCTGTCTCTGTTTGTTATTCTGTCACAGTCCCCACCACCTCTACATATGTGTGTCCACATATCCATTCCATCATCAGCCTTGTTTGGGAGAACTCCCTTTTCTTCTCTGCCAATTAGAGCCCCACCCACTGTCCAATTTCATTTCCATCTTGTCTCCTCCAGGTAGCCCCCTCTGACTTTCAGCCCACACTGATTTCAATTCTTCCTGAATTCTTGGAACACTCCAGTTTATGTCACAGAGTTTAGTATTTCCTTGTTGTGAGGGTATTGGGTTCATATTAGACATGTCTTTAGGCATTCTGTCTTATGCTTCTGTATCTTCCAGCCACACCGTCATCAACCCCTTAATTCCTGCCAGCACCTAGGAGTGATTCATGAAATACTTGTGGTTTGATTGACTTTACATTCTTCATTCTTGACGTGAGTAGTAGGCAAATGGGTGGGGCATCCTAAGGAAAGAATATGAAAGTCTGTTCTCCTTGAACTTTGCTTTGTTAGCCATATAAAAATGTGGGGAGCTGAACACAGTGGCTTCCATTATGCTAAAATCAAATAAGAGCCAACATCACTTTAATCCTGTCTTGTTTTTCTTTTGAGTACTGTAAAGCGCAGTGCATATACGTTTGAGAAAAATATACTATCAAGCAAATCTGATAAACCAAAAAGGCTGTGACCCTAGTAACTTAGTTATTTTCTTTACTAGACATACATGAATGAGTTACATTTGCATTCATGGTAAGGGTGTTAAGACTTGGTGTACTTCCTGAGATCTCCATACAGTCTCTCTGTCTTTCTGCTTAGATATGAAGCATTTGCACTGCATCAATGCTTTTTGCTTTTCTTTGTGTTCACAGCTACTGCATTAGTGCAGATCACCATGATCTCATACTTATATTATTGCAACATCCTCCTGATTTCCCTGATTTAGTTTTGGTTGTTTGCAATCTAGTCTCCACACTGTAACCAGAGTAATCAATCTAAAACAACTCTGATCATGACACCCTCCTGTTTAAAACTCTTCTTTGGCATACTATGTTCTTAGGATAATGTCTAATGCCTTTGCTGTTCTTAAAAAAAAAAAAACTTCATGTTTTGTTCTGGACTAGCCCTTCAACCTCATCTCTTACTATTCCCTACCCCCTTCTTCTGTGCACTCTAAGCTCCAGCCACCATGAAATATTTGTAGATCCACAAGTGTGCTGTGTGCTTTCTCACATCCAAGTTCTTTTGCATATGTCATTCCTTCTGCCTGTATTGCATTCTTACCTTCCTCTCAACCCTACCTGATGAACTTTTCTCCATCTTATAAAACTCTTCTGAAACCTCAACATTTAAGTGAATCATTCCTTATCCAACCATCCATAATTATTTGTTCCTTCTTTTGTTTGCTGAATTATATCTCTTTGCACATTGCATTTTAATTATTTGTTTATATATTTATCGCTACAATCTTCCTGTGATGTTCTTGAGTGTAGAAACTACAGCTACCACTCCTTTCATTCTCTCATGCTAAACACATTGTAGGTGCTCAGGAATGTTGTTTAAATGAATAAATTATTATATTTCCTAAAGTAAAAAGCTAATTTTGAAATTGACTTTGGAGGTGCAGTAAAATTACCAGTTTTTCAGATATCCTCAAGTGTTTGGACTGGATTAGGCATAGTTCTTTCTTGAAAAAGAATAAATTTAAATGTCTTGTCCAATTTCCTTCTCAGTTTAAGATTTTTTAAATAAACAGGAGATTGGAGTAAGATCCTCAGTAATACAAAAGCTCTAAAGTCTCCTTTTCTCTGCTCTATTCCTCTAAATATTTTTCTAAAGATATTGTTTCCTCTAGGCCTTTTTTTTTTATATTAATCACCTATAACAAGAAATGCCTGGATGATTGTTGCCCCATCTCAATTTTAACCCAATCAAAACTCTTTTTCCTTATCATGTATACAGATAGACTCACACATGTACACAATATGTTATTTAATTCTCACAAATATATTATGAGGTCATTACTATTTATCCTTATTTTATAGATGAGGAAAATATAGCTCAGAGAGGTTAAGTGACTTGTCCAAGGCTTTGTAACTAAAATGTGCTAGAGCCTGGACCTAAATTCAGCTCTCTCTGATTCTAGAACATATATTTTAACCATTAGACCACACTTCTCATCTATTTTTATTTTATTTTATTTTATTTTTTTTTAAAAGATTTATTTGTTTATTTAATTTCCCCCCCTCCCCTGGTTGTCTGTTCTTGGTGTCTATTTGCTGCGTCTTGTCTCTTTGTCCACTTCTGTTGTCGTCAGCGGCACGGAAAGTGTGGGCGGTGCCATTCCTGGGCAGGCTGCTCTTTCTTTTCACGCTGGGCGGCCCTCCTCACGGGCGCACTCCTTGCGCGTGGGGCTCCCCCACGCGGGGGACACCCTTGCGTGGCACAGCACTCCTTGCGCGCATCAGCACTGCGCATGGCCAGCTCCACACGGGTCAAGGAGGCCCGGGGTTTGAACCGTGGACCTCCCATATGGTAGTCGGACACCCTAACCACTGGGCCAAAGTCCGTTTCCCGTTCTCGTCTATTTTTAAAGGCTAAGTTGAACTAGATCATCCTTGAGAATGATGTCTGAAGATTTTGTCTCTTTCGTTACCCTAAAGGCTTCTATTGGAGTGAAGCAAATGCTGTGTTCTGCAGATCTGTGAGCTGAAGCAAATAGATATGAGATTCCAAATATTCTCTCACTCTTTTAATATAATAAACTTTCTTTTTTTAAAAAAAGTTTAAATTGATTTTTATGAAGACATATAGATCAGAAAAAATGTTACATTAAAATATATAAGAGGTTCCCATATATCCCACCCCCCACCCCCCACTCCTTCCACATCAACAACTTCTTTCATCATTGTGGCACATTCACTGCATTTGGAAAGAGGTATTAGATTACAGCATAGTTATGTCAAATGTATGAGGGATTCCCACGTACCCCTCCATCTTCCACATCATTCTCAAATTTTAAAAATGTAGCAGTACAATTTATTATGATGTATTTGTAAAATCCAGTCATTAAAAAATAATGCACATTTTAAAAATGACTCACTTGTGGTAAGGACTAACCTATCTGCAGTCATAATCTAAAATTAAAAACAACATTGTGACATTTATCAGCATTTCACACATTTAACAATTACTGAAGGAGGCAATTACCATTGTTATAACTTTTTAAAGCCAAAAACATAAGCACAAATCAGAATTAAGATAAACTTCAGAATGTTCACATTTGCATGCATTTTTGGCTGAATTTTCAATGATTCCACATATAACAAATCCACAACTTTGAATCAAAATGAGTATTTAAGCCTTGTGAATAACATACTCAACAGAAGCAAGGAAAACAAAGTGAATAATAACAGTAGTATATTTCTAAAAGAGAAAGAAATCACTTATTTCATTTATCATAAAAGAAAAGTCAATCAACCAAAATTTTAATAACACTGACCAAGTTATTTACTATTCAAGAATTTGTTTTTCAAGTTGTAGCCTTAATATATATTCATCCATATATATTTGGATTACATAAAATTTATGCTTCAGAAACATTTTGCACAAAATTCTAAATTTAAGTATAAATCATAACTTAACAAAGCATAGTCCAAATACTATACAATAATGCTAACACAGATTTATGCTTCATTGGAAAAGTTTATCTTACAAACAAGACTTTTGCCCTGTTTCTCCAGAATAAATGTCCCTATGTCTAAAACTTTATATGATAATCAAAAAAAAAAAAAGACAGATTCAAGTAATTCATGCTATGCATTTTCCTTCACTGATCTTTTTAAAAAAAGATTTATTTATTTATTTATCTCCCCCCTACACACACCCCGGTTGTCTGTTCTCTGTGTCTATTTGCTGTGTCTTCTTTGTCCGCTTCTGTTGTTGTCAGTGGCATGGGAATCTGTGTTTCTTTTTGTTGCATCATCTTGCTGTGTCAGCTCTTCGTGTGTGTGGCACCATTCCTGGGAAGCCTGCACTTTCTTTCATGCTGGGCGTCTCTGCTTACAGGGTGCACTCCTTGCATGTGGGGCTCCCCTACATGGGGACACCCCTGCATGGCAGGGCACTCCTTGTGCATATCAGCACTGCTCATGGGCCAGCTCCACATGGGTCAAGGAGGCCCGGGGTTTGAATCACAGACCTCCCATGTGGTAGACAGACACCCTAACCACTGGGCCAAGTCTGCTGCCATCCTTCATTCATCTTTGATAAAAAGAGCCATCTGGTGTTGGATCACCATCTTCCTTCTCAGTTACAGTTTCTACAGTCCCAGAAGCAGACACAATAACTATTGTTTTATTTGTTGAAGCTGTCTTCTGTTTCTCATCAATAGCTGCTCAAACAGAGACAATCTCATCACTTTCAAAATCATAGCCAGGATCTGACTTTGGTGAGAAATCTGTTACTTCTGCTGATGATTCACTCTTTTTAATCCTTGATGCCACTTTCTGCTTCACCTGGAGTGTTCTTACCCAAGAAAGATCTTCCTTCCATATTTCAGGGTTCATTGGATAGATATGAAGGTCTGCTTGAAAACTTTGAATTGCTTCATCCATTTTGTCCTTTGACTCTCTGTTGTCATGTTGTTCTGTTGTCTGTCTTCTTATCCTTTAGTTTACCATTCCTAGTAAGCTTCATTTTTAAACTCCTTTCCAAACCTTTGACTCTTGCTTTTTCCTTTCATGCTGCACTACTCCCTTTAGTATCTCTTGCAAATCTGGTCTTTTGGTAACATATTCTATTATGTTTGTGCAAAAGGAATTATGGTTTCAGACTGTGGATTTTAAATTATTATAATGAGATTCAGACACATCTTTATTAATAAAATTAGGAACCATTACAATTGGCACATTTTGCCAATGAGAAATAAGTTTGTTTACTCCTCTAGCATAAAAATCTGTGCTTCAGGTTTCAGCAAACAGTTGGATAGCATTTTCTGCATCCTGCTGGTTGTGGAGGCATTTCCCCCACAAAAAGTTGTTGAAGTGCTTGAAGAAGTGGTAATCAGTTGGCAAGAGGTCAGCTGAATATGACAGATGAGGTAAAACTTTGAAGACAAATTCATTTAACTTTTGAAACATTGGTTGTGTGACATGCAGTCAGGCATTTTCGTGGAGAAGACTTTGACTCTTTCTGTTGACCAATGCCCGATTAAATCTTTGGGTTTTCAGTACATCTCATTGATTTGCTGAGCATACTTCTCAGGTGCAATGATTTAACTGGGATTCAGAAAGCTGTAATGGAGACCAGAAGCAGACAACAAAACAATGACCAAGATATGACCTTTTTTGGTGCAAGTTTGGCTTTGGGAAGTGCTTTGGATCTTCTTGGTCCAACCACTGAACTGGTCATCACCAGTTGTATAAAATCCACTTTTCCTTGCACATCACAATCCAAGCTTTGTTATTGCATAGAATAAGAGAATAATAGTCATAATGACTATTTTTTTAAATTTATTTTTAACCACCTCATGAGGCACCCACTTCTCAAACTTTTTTCACCTTTCAAATTTGCTTCAAATGTTGAAAGACCATAGAATGGTCAATGTTGAATTCTTCAGCAACTTTTCTTGTAGTTTAAGATCATCTTCTGTCATTGCTCTCAATTAGTCATTGGCAACTTCTGATGGCTGGCCACTGTGCTCCTCATCTTCAATGCTCTCATTTCCTTTGCAAAACTTCTTGATCCTCCACTGCACTGTATGTTTGTTAGCAGTTCCTGTTCAAATACATTGTTGATGTTGTGAATTGTCTCTGCTGCTTTATGACCCAGTTTGAACTGAAATAAGAAAATTGCTCGAATTTGCTTTCTGTCTAACATCATTTCCATAGTCTAAAATAATTATAAAATAAACAGCAAGTGTATTAGTCAGCCAAAGGAGTGCTGATGCAAAATACCAGAAATTGGTTGGTTTTTATAAAGGGTGTTTATTTGGGGTAGGAGCTTACAGATACCAGGCCACAAAGTATAAGTTACTTCCCTCACCAAAGTCTATTTTCACGTGATGGAGCAAGATAGCTGCTGATATCTTTAATGATTCAGGTTTCCTGGGCTCCTCCATTCCAGGGTCTTGCTTCTCTTTGTGTTCAAGTTTCCTTTCTTCCTGGGGCTTGCCTCTCTTTCCTCTGCGTGCTTACTTCCTGGGATGACAGCTTAAGACTTTAGCATCAAACTCCAACATCAAAACTCCAACATTAAGAACCCTCAAATCTGGTCTTTACCATGCCTTTTATCTGTGAGTCCCCACCCACCAAGGGGTAGGAAGTCAATACCCCAATGATGTGGCCCAATCAAAACCCCAATCATAACTCAATTATGACCAGGTACAGACCAGGTTACAAACATAATCCAATATCTATTTTTGGAATTCATAACCATATCAAACTGCTACAGTAAGTAATATGTCATTGTCAAAAAAATACATAAAATGAGAAATTCACATTTAACTGATCTATAACGTAACAACATTTACTTAAGAATATATGCCAATATCAAACAGCAAATTTCAACAATGTAAAATCACATTTACTTTTGCACCAAGCTAATATCAGTTTTTGAGAAGACTTTGAAACTACCCTCATTTTTGAAGGACAACTTTGCCCAATACCAAATTTTGACTGGCAGATTTTTTCTTTCAGTATCTTAAATACATCATACCACTTTCTTCTCTCCTCCAAGGTTTCTAATGAGAGGTCAGCAATTAATCTTATCAAGATTTCCTTGTATGTGATGATTTCCTTTTCTCTTGCTGCTTTCAGAATTCTCTCTCTCTGATATGTGTTATATCTCAGGGTAGAGCTATTCAGATTTATTCTCTTTGGGATGCATTTTCCATCTTGGATATTGATATTTATGTCCTTCATAAGGGTTGGGAAATTCTCAGTCATTATATCCTCAAATATTCTTTCTGCCCCTTTTCCATTCTCTTCTTCTGGGAATTGATAATGTGAAAGTTTGTGAGGTTTGCATTGTCATTCAATTCCCTGAGACTCCATTCCACTTTTTCCATTCTCTTCTCCCTCTGTTCTCCTGTCTTTTCCAGTTCAGATGTTCTGTCTTCAAAATCACTAATTCTGTCTTTTTTTTAAATCTTTTTTTTTATTGACTTTGTAATAATATTACATTAAAAATATATATGTGAGGTCCCATTCAACCCCACCCTCCCACCCTCCTCTCCCCCCCCCAACAACACTCGTTCCCATCATCATGACACATTCATTGGATTTGGTAAGTACATCTTTGGGCACCTCTGCACCTCATAGTCAATGGTCCCCATCATGGCCCATACTCTCCCCCATTCCATCCAGTGGGCCCTGTGAGGATTTATAATGTCTGGTGATTGCCTCTGAAGCACCATCCAGGGCAGCTCCATGTCCCAAAGACGCCTCCACCTCTCATCTCTTCCTGCCTTTCCCCATACCCATCGTCCACCATGTCCACTTTTCCCAATCCAATGCCACCTCTTCTATGTGGACATTGGATTGGTTGTGTCCATTGTACCTCTATGTCAAGAGGAGGCTCAGATCCCACATGGATGCTGGATGCAATCCTCCCATTTTCAGTTGTAATCACTCTAGGCTCCATGGTGTGGTGGTTGTCCTTCTTCAACTCCATCTTAGCTGAGTGTGGTAAGTCCAATAGATCAGATTGTAGGTGCTGGAATCTGTTGAGGCTCAGGACCTGGCTATCACATTGTCAGTCCAGAGATTCAAATCCCCTAAATATATCTTAAACCCCAACATTAACTGCACCTCCAGCACATTAGCATGAAAGTCTTATGAAGGGAGATCCCATCTGAGTCCAGATTCATCACACATAAACACCCTTTCCAAAGAGGGGCCATCTGCCCTGGTAGTTAACCCCATCGGCCATGACCATAACTCCCATGGGTCTCTTTAGCCCTCAAAGGAACCAATATCTGGGGGTTGTATCTGCTTTATCTGTCTCTCTGACTCTGCTCAGTTGTGCATGAGGGCAATCCTTCCGCCAGCCTCCAGACTCTTTTTTAGAAACTCGTAGCCATATAAACTCATTTCTCCTTTCCATTTCCCCCTTACTTTAGGTCAAACAGCATTTTAAAGTCATGGTATTTTATGTAGACATGGATATTCTGCTGATCCGCATTGAACCTTCCGTATAAGGTCATTTTCCAGTTGCGTCATCAGTTGGTAGTTGATAGTGGTCCCTCGTTGCCAGGGAGGCTCATCCCCGGGTGTCATGTCCCACGCTGGGGGGAAGGCATTGCATTTACATGCTGAGTTTGGCTTCGAGACTGGCCAAATTTGAGTAACATGAAGGCTGACAGGAGGAAATTCCCAGGCACAATGTTGCTCTAGGCCTTGTTCTTATTTTAGGTTTGTCAGCTCAGAAGCATATTCATTAGCATCAGGGGCTCACTGTTGAACCCTCACTCCCTCCCGGTCCCCGCCGCTGTACCTGGGAGACTGTCGCTGCTCCCCTAGGGACCACGACAGAGCACCACTGGCCAGGAACCCAGTACCCCCCCTGCTGTGGTTTTAATTGTTGCCACTATGAGTATATCCAAACATTACCATGCACCCTGGACATATGTTCTGTACAGCTCCCTGTCAGCCATATATCACCTGTCATTGGTATCCCATACCAGTATCCCTCCATTGCCATTGTTGAAACACTCTGTGATCCAGAACTCCCCGAAATTTGAAGCCCAATATAATGTCATGGTCCCTTACTAGGGAATGGCATATAGCGATGGGTTTAAAGGATAAAGAACTTGGATAAAGTTAGATAAAGAACTTAGATAAAGAATGTTGACTTGAAAAAATTCCACATCCTATCTTTTTCTTTCCCCCCCCCCCCTAATTATTTCAGCTTTTCTTCACAGGAGTCCTAGACCACAGCAATGTATATATATAATATACAGCACTCCCACACATCCACCAGAAAACCTTTTCCCTTCCACAGTGATACTCTTACGCCCTATTCATATCATATTTACTTAAAGTGATGTACAGAGTCTGAGACATTAGCTTTCTAACAAGGTGACATCTGTGCTTACATTATGGTGCATACTTTAGCATACACAGTTCTTTACATTTTTAGTTATCCTATGTTTTACATTATGGTTTACATTATCAGTCTGTCATCTCCTATATGTTATGGTGTAATATTACATGTTTTATATCCATCCTTGTGTACTCTCAAGAAAATCCTCTCTTACCCCCCATTTACTTTGGTTCCACACATGTAACGTCCATTTTCCCTTCCACCTTGGTGCCCACAGTGACAGCCAACCTCCGTTTCCTGAGGAGCCACTTCCAGAGATAGATGGAATAGTGTTCAGGGCCTAGCTTCCTCAGCTGCCCCAATGACCTGGGAGCCACCCTTTCTCTCGAGGGATACAGTTCCCTCTATTTGATGGCATTAGTCCTCCCCAGGATGTGGGTCCACCCCCACTCTCACTACTTGGGTTTCTACCCCATGGTGGCACCCACTCTGGCAGAATGAGCATTTAGACATTCCCCAGGAGCCCGTCCTGCATCAGACCCTCCCCTCCGAGCATTCTAAACAGGTAACCCTCTTTATTATATTTTGATATGATTTCTCGGCATTTTACTCTCCACCAACACCTGACCCTCTCCTGTGTTCGTATGCTACCCCTCCCTCCCCCCACTTTTGGGCAAAGTTACCCATCCGTCCCTCCCCAGCCACCCTCAAACCCGCAAAGCCCCAACCAAAGGCAACCGCTTGCCCCCACTTTTATCTCTTCTTTGTGTTCATACTTACCACCATCTCGTCTTAAATTCGACCCCTGCAGACATCGGCTCATATCCTTCCTCCACCCTCCAATTTCCTGTAAGCCTTTCGTTCAGTCTCTTGCTATCTAGGGCAGGTTGTTTATTTCATATCATTGAGGTCATGTAGTATTTGTCCTTCAATGTCTGGGTTGCTTCACTCAACATAAGGTTCTCAAGATTCATCCATGTTATCACATGTGTTTGTAGTGTGTTTTCTTACAGCCGAGTAGTATTCCATTGTGTGTATATACCACATTTTATTGATCCACTCATCTGTTGATGGGCATTTGGGTTGATTCCAACTTTTGGCAATAGTGAACAATGCTGCTATGAACATTGGTGTACATATATCGGTTTGTGTCCTTGTTTTCAGTTCTGCTGGGTATATACCCAGCAGTGGAATTGCTGGGTCATATGGCAAATCTATGGCTAGTTTTTTGAGAAACCGCCATACTGTCCTCCAGAATGGTTGGATCCTTCTGCATTCCCACCAGCAGTGGATGAGTGTTCCCCTTCCTTCACATCCTCTCCAGCACTTGTATTCTTCTGCTTTTTTCATAGCTGCCAATCCTATGGGTGTAAGATGGTATCTCATTGTAGTTTTGATTTGCATTTCCCTGATAGCTAGAGATTTGGAACATTTTTTCATGTGCTTTCTTGCCATTTGTATTTCTTCTTCGGAGAGGTGTCTGTTTAAGTCTTTTTCCCATTTTTTAAATGGGTTGTTTATCTTTTTATTTTCAAGATATAGGAGTTCTTTATATATGCAAGTTATAAGTTTCTTATCAGATATATGATTGCCAAATATTTTCTCCCACTGTGTGGGCTCCCTTTTTACTTTCTTGACAAACTCCTTTGAGGTGCAGAAGGCTTTAATTTTGAGGAAGTCCCATTTATCTATTAGTTCTTTTGCTGCTCATGCTTTTGGTGAGATATTCATAAATCCATTTCCTATTACAAGGTCCTGTAGATGTTTCCCTACACTGCTTTCTAAGGTTTTTATGGTCTTGGCTCTTATATTTAGGTCTTTGATCCATCTTGAGTTGATCTTTGTATAAGGTGTGAGATGGTAATCCTCTTTCATTCTTCTACATATGGCTATCCAGTTCTCCAGACACCATTTGTTGAATAGGCCACTCTCTCCCAGTTGAGAGGGTTTGGTGGCTTTATCGAATATTATGTGGTTGTATATGTGAGGTTCTATATCAGAGCTTTCAATTCGATTCCATTGGTCTATGTGTCTCTCCTTATGCCAATACCATGCTGTTTTCACCACCGTAGCTTTATAGTATGTTTTGAAGTCAGGTAGTGTGATTCCTCCAATTTCGTTTTTCTTTTTCAGTATGTCTTTGGCTATTCGGGGTCTCTTTCCTTTCCAAATAAATTTCATAGTTAGTTTTTCTAGTTCCTTAAAGAAGGCTGCGTTGATTTTTATTGGGATTGCATTGAATGTGTGGATCAGTTTTGGTAGGATAGACATCTTAATAATGTTCAGTCTTCCTATCCATGAACAAGGAATAGTCTTCCATTTATTTAGGTCTTCTTTGATTTCCTTGAACAATCTTGTATAGTTCTCGGTGTATAAGTTCTTTACCTCTTTAGTTAAATTTATTCCTAAGTATTTGATTTTTTTATTTACTATTGTGAATGGTATTTGTTTCTTGATTTCCTCCTGATCTTGCTCATTATTGGTGTACAGAAATGCTACTGATTTTTGCGCATTGATCTTATAACCTGCGACTTTACTAAACTCATTTATGAGTTCTAGAATCTTCATTGTAGATCTCTCAGGGTTTTCTATGTATAGGATCATGTCATCTGCAAATAATGAAATTTTGACTTCTTCCTTTCCAATTTGAATGCCTTTTATTTCTGGTTCTTGCCTCAGTGCTCGAGCAAGTACTTCTAAGACAATGTTAAATAGGAGCGGAGACAGTGGGCATCCTTGTCTTGTTCCTGAGTTTAGAGGGAAGGAGTCTAGGATTTCTCCATTGTAAACAATATTGGCTTTAGGTTTTTCATATATACTCTTTATCATGTTCAAAAAATTCCCTTGTATTCCAATCTTTTGGAGTGTTTTTATCAAGAAAGGGTGCTGTATTTTGTCAAATGCTTTTTCTGCATCAATAGATATAATCATGTGATTTTTTTCCTTCAATCTGTTTATATGGTGTATTACGTTGATTGATTTTCTTATGTTGAACCATCCTTGCATACCTGGGATGAATCCCACTTGGTCGTGGTGTATAATACGTTTAATGTGTTGTTGAATACGATTAGCAAGTATTTTGTTAAGTATTTTTGTGTCTAGGTTCATTAGAGAAATTGGTCTGTAATTTTCCTTTCTTGTGATGTCTTTGTTTGGCTTTGGTACTAGGGTAATGTTGGCATCATAGAAGGAGTTGGGTAATGTTCTTTCTGTTTCGATGTTTTGGAATAGTTTCAGCAGGATTGGTGTCAGTTCTTTCCGGAATGTTTTGTAGAATTCACCTGTGAAGCCATCTGGCCCTGGGCTCTTCTTAGTTGGGAGATTTTTAATAACTGATTCTATCTCTCTGCTTGCGATTGGTTTGTTAAGATCATCAATTTCTTCTTTTGTCAATATGGGCTGTTTATGTGTTTCTAGGAATTTGTCCATTTCCTCTAGATTGTCATTTTTGTTGGAATATAGTTTTTCAAAATATCCTCTTATGATAGTCTTTATTTCTGTGGGGTCAGTGGTGATATCGCCTTTCTCATTTCTTATTTTGTGTATTTGCATCTTCTCTCTTTTTTTCTTTGTTAGTGTTGCTAAAGGTTTGTCAATTTTGTTAATCTTCTCAAAAAACCAGCTCTTGGTCTTGTTTATCTGTTCAAGTGCTTTCTTATTTTCTATTTCATTTAGTTCTGCTCTTATCTTTGTTATTTCCTTCCTTCTTCTTCCTGTTGGGTTACTTTCTTGTTGTTTTTCTATTTCCTTCAAATGCGCAGTTAGTTCTTCAATTTTTGCTCTTTCTTCTTTTTTGATATATGAATTTATGGCTATAAACTTCCCTCTCAGTACTGCTTTTGCTGCATCCCATAAATTTTGGTATGTTGTGTTCTCATTACCATTTGTTTCAAGGTAGTCATTGATTTCTTTTGAGATTTCCTCTTTGACCCACTGTTTTTCTAAGAGTGTGCTGTTTAATTTCCAAATCATGGTGTGAAATCTGGGCTTCTGTCCCTTGCAAATCTCCAGCTTGACTCCACTGTGGTCAGAGATAATGTTTTGTATGATTTCAATCTTTCTGAATTCGTTCAGCCTTTCTTTGTGGCCTAGCATATGATCTATCTTGGAGAATGATCCATGTGCGCTTGAGAAAAATGTATATCCTGCTGTGTTTGGGTGTAGCGATCTATATATGTCTATTAGGTCGAGCTCCTCTAATATACTATTCAGATGTTTTGTTTCTTTGGTGATTCTCTTTTGAGATGTTCTGTCCAGAGTTGATAGTGGTGTATTAAAATCCCCCACTATAATTGTAGATGTATCTATTCTTTCACTTAGTTTTTCCAGCGTTTGCCTGACGTATTTAGAGGCACCCTTGTTAGGGGCATAGATATTTATGATTGTTCGATCTTCTTGACAGATTTTCCCTTTCACTAAAATGTAGTATCCTTCTTTGTCTCTCACAATTGTTTCACATTTAAAGTCTATTTTGTCTGATATTAATATAGCTACTCCTGCCTTTTTTTGGTTATTGTTAGCTTGTATGATTGTTTTCCAGCCATTCACTTTCAATCTCCATGCGTCTCTGGGTCTAAGATGTGTCTCTTGTAGACAGCATATGGATGGGTCATATTTCCCTATGCAATGTCCCAGTCTGAATCTTTTGATAGGTGAGTTTAAACCGTTGACATTCAGTGTTATTACTATCAAGGAATTATTTGTGTTAGCCATATTTTGATTGGATTTGTGTTTGTCATATTTTGTTTGTATATTTTTTTTGTCTTTTTTGTTGTTGTTGTTGGTCTTATACTCTCCTCCAACTTTGCCTTTCCTGTTTTTTCCTTTCTTCCTGCAGAACTCCCTTTAGAATTTCTTGAAGGGGAGGTTTCTTGTTGGTATACTCTTTCAGTTTCTGTTTGTCTGCGAATATTTTGAACTCTCCATCATGTTTGAATGCTAGTTTAGCTGGATAGAGTATTCTTGGTTGGAAATTTTTTTCCTTTGGTACCTTGACTATATCATACCACTGTCTTCTTGCCTCCATGGTTTCAGAAGAGAAATCAGCACTTAGTCTAATTGAGCTTCCCTTGTATGTGATGGTTTTCTTTTCTCTTGCTGCTTTTAGGATTTTCTCTTTGTCTTGAGCATTGGATAATTTGACAATATATGTCTTGGGTTGGGCCTGTTGGGGTTTATGACTTGTGGAGTGCGCTGTGCTTCTTGGATATGTACATCTGTCTCTTTCAGTAGATTTGGGAAGTTTTCAGCCATTATTTCCTGCAAAACTCCTTCTGACCCCTTTCCCTTCTCTTCACCTTCTGGAATGCCTATAATACGTATGTTTGAGCATTTTGCATTGTCATTCAGGTCCCTAAATCCTAACTGGATTTTTTCTATCTTCTTATTGACCCCTTCTACTATCTGTTTGATTTCTGATGTACTGTCTTCCACATCACTAATTCTCTGCTCTGTCTCTTCTAGTCTGCTGATATTTGCTGCAAGTGTATTTTTGATTTCTTGAACTGTGGTGTTCATTCCCATCATATCTGTTATGTTTTTGCGTATGTCTGCAATTTCCCCTCCAAGTGATGTCTTCATGTTGTTAACCTCTTTCATTACTGCATCAAATTTGTCGGTGATAAATGTTCTGAGATCTTTCATTGCTTGTGCCAAGTTTTGCTCCCCTTCGTGATTATTGGTTTGTTGATTGGATTCAGCCATGTGTTCCTGATTATTGGTTTGGTTTGTAGATTTTTGTTGCTTTCTGGTCATCTCTTTATTTTGACGAATTTAATCAGTTCCTTAGCTTCTTTGTCTGCTCTTGGAGGTTAATTAGCTGTTATTTTTGCATAGGTGTTATCTCTTCTCTTTGTCACTTTTTTCTTCTTATTCTAGTTACTTGTTGTTGGTTAAGTTCACTTTAGAGGAAAGTATTAGTGTTGGGGAAAGGCAATTGTGTAAGCAAGGGAAAAGTGTAAAGTAGTATTGGTGATTTCACACCACGATTTGGAAATTAAACAGCACACTCTTAGAAAAACTGTGGGTCAAAGAGGAAATCTCAAAAGAAATCAATGACTACCTTGAAACAAATGATAATGAGAACACAACATACCAAAATTTATGGGATGCAGCAAAAGCAGTACTGAGAGGGAAGTTTATAGCCATAAATTCATATATCAAAAAGAAGAAAGAGCAAAAATTGAAGAACTAACTGCGCATTTGAAGGAATTAGAAAAACAACAACAAAGTAACCCAACAGGAAGAAGAAGGAAGGAAATAACAAAGATAAGAGCAGAACTAAATGAAATAGAAAATAAGAAAGCACTTGAACAGATAAACAAGACCAAGAGCTGGTTTTTTGAGAAGATTAACAAAATTGACAAACCTTTAGCAACACTAACAAAGAAAAAAAGAGAGAAGATGCAAATACACAAAATAAGAAATGAGAAAGGCGATATCACCACTGACCCCACAGAAATAAAGACTATCATAAGAGGATATTTTGAAAAACTATATTCCAACAAAAATGACAATCTAGAGGAAATGGACAAATTCCTAGAAACACATAAACAGCCCATATTGACAAAAGAAGAAATTGATGATCTTAACAAACCAATCGCAAGCAGAGAGATAGAATCAGTTATTAAAAATCTCCCAACTAAGAAGAGCCCAGGGCCAGATGGCTTCACAGGTGAATTCTACAAAACATTCCGGAAAGAACTGACACCAATCCTGCTGAAACTATTCCAAAACATCGAAACAGAAAGAACATTACCCAACTCCTTCTATGATGCCAACATTACCCTAGTACCAAAGCCAAACAAAGACATCACAAGAAAGGAAAATTACAGACCAATTTCTCTAATGAACCTAGACACAAAAATACTTAACAAAATACTTGCTAATCGTATTCAACAACACATTAAACGTATTATACACCACGACCAAGTGGGATTCATCCCAGGTATGCAAGGATGGTTCAACATAAGAAAATCAATCAACGTAATACACCATATAAACAGATTGAAGGAAAAAAATCACATGATTATATCTATTGATGCAGAAAAAGCATTTGACAAAATACAGCACCCTTTCTTGATAAAAACACTCCAAAAGATTGGAATACAAGGGAATTTTTTGAACATGATAAAGAGTATATATGAAAAACCTAAAGCCAATATTGTTTACAATGGAGAAATCCTAGACTCCTTCCCTCTAAACTCAGGAACAAGACAAGGATGCCCACTGTCTCCGCTCCTATTTAACATTGTCTTAGAAGTACTTGCTCGAGCACTGAGGCAAGAACCAGAAATAAAAGGCATTCAAATTGGAAAGGAAGAAGTCAAAATTTCATTATTTGCAGATGACATGATCCTATACATAGAAAACCCTGAGAGATCTACAACGAAGATTCTAGAACTCATAAATGAGTTTAGTAAAGTCGCAGGTTATAAGATCAATGCGCAAAAATCAGTAGCATTTCTGTACACCAATAATGAGCAAGATCAGGAGGAAATCAAGAAACAAATACCATTCACAATAGTAAATAAAAAAATCAAATACTTAGGAATAAATTTAACTAAAGAGGTAAAGAACTTATACACCGAGAACTATACAAGATTGTTCAAGGAAATCAAAGAAGACCTAAATAAATGGAAGACTATTCCTTGTTCATGGATAGGAAGACTGAACATTATTAAGATGTCTATCCTACCAAAACTGATCCACACATTCAATGCAATCCCAATAAAAATCAACGCAGCCTTCTTTAAGGAACTAGAAAAACTAACTATGAAATTTATTTGGAAAGGAGACCCCGAATAGCCAAAGACATACTGAAAAAGAAAAACGAAATTGGAGGAATCACACTACCTGACTTCAAAACATACTATAAAGCTACGGTGGTGAAAACAGCATGGTATTGGCATAAGGAGAGACACATAGACCAATGGAATCGAATTGAAAGCTCTGATATAGAACCTCACATATACAACCACATAATATTCGATAAAGCCACCAAACCCTCTCAACTGGGAGAGAGTGGCCTATTCAACAAATGGTGTCTGGAGAACTGGATAGCCATATGTAGAAGAATGAAAGAGGATTACCATCTCACACCTTATACAAAGATCAACTCAAGATGGATCAAAGACCTAAATATAAGAGCCAAGACCATAAAAACCTTAGAAAGCAGTGTAGGGAAACATCTACAGGACCTTGTAATAGGAAATGGATTTATGAATATCTCACCAAAAGCACGAGCAGCAAAAGAACTAATAGATAAATGGGACTTCCTCAAAATTAAAGCCTTCTGCACCTCAAAGGAGTTTGTCAAGAAAGTAAAAAGGGAGCCCACACAGTGGGAGAAAATATTTGGCAATCATATATCTGATAAGAAACTTATAACTTGCATATATAAAGAACTCCTATATCTTGAAAATAAAAAGATAAACAACCCATTTAAAAAATGGGAAAAAGACTTAAACAGACACCTCTCCGAAGAAGAAATACAAATGGCAAGAAAGCACATGAAAAAATGTTCCAAATCTCTAGCTATCAGGGAAATGCAAATCAAAACTACAATGAGATACCATCTTACACCCATAGGATTGGCAGCTATGAAAAAAACAGAAGAATACAAGTGCTGGAGAGGATGTGAAGGAAGGGGAACACTCATCCACTGCTGGTGGGAATGCAGAAGGATCCAACCATTCTGGAGGACAGTATGGCGGTTTCTCAAAAAACTAGCCATAGATTTGCCATATGACCCAGCAATTCCACTGCTGGGTATATACCCAGCAGAACTGAAAACAAGGACACAAACCGATATATGTACACCAATGTTCATAGCAGCATTGTTCACTATTGCCAAAAGTTGGAATCAACCCAAATGCCCATCAACAGATGAGTGGATCAATAAAATGTGGTATATACACACAATGGAATACTACTCGGCTGTAAGAACAAACACACTACAAACACATGTGATAACATGGATGAATCTTGAGAACCTTATGTTGAGTGAAGCAACCCAGACATTGAAGGACAAATACTACATGACCTCAATGATATGAAATAAACAACCTGCCCTAGATAGCAAGAGACTGAACGATAGGCTTACAGGAAATTGGAGGGTGGAGGAAGGATATGAGCCGATGTCTGCAGGGGTCGAATTTAAGACGAGATGGTGGTAAGTATGAACACAAAGAAGAGATAAAAGTGGGGCAAGGGGTTGCCTTTGGTTGGGGCTTTGCGGGTTTGAGGGTGGCTGGGGAGGGACGGATGGGTAACGTTGCCCAAAAGTGGGGGGAGGGAGGGGTAGCATACGAACACAGGAGAGGGTCAGGTGTTGGTGGAGAGTAAAATGCCGAGAAAATCATATCAAAATATAATAAAGAGGGTTACCTGTTTAGAATGCTCGGAGGGGAGGGTCTGATGCAGGACGGGCTCCTGGGGAATGTCTAAATGCTCATTCTGCCAGAGTGGGTGCCACCATGGGGTAGAAACCCAAGTAGTGAGAGTGGGGGTGGACCCACATCCTGGGGAGGACTAATGCCATCAAATAGAGGGAACTGTATCCCTCGAGAGAAAGGGTGGCTCCCAGGGCATTGGGGCAGTTGAGCAAGTTAGGCCCTGAACACTATTCCATCTATCTCTGAAAGTGGCTCCTCAGGAAACGGAGGTTGGCTGTCACTGTGGGCACCAAGGTGGAAGGGAAAATGGACGTTAAATGTGTGGAACCAAAGTAAATGGGGGGTAAGAGAGGAGTTTCTTGAGAGTACACAAGGATGGATATAAAACATGTAATATTACACCATAACATATAGGAGATGACAGACTGATAATGTAAACCATAATGTAAAACATAGGATAACTAAAAATGTAAAGAACTGTGTATGCTAAAGTATGCACCATAATGTAAGCACAGATGTCACCTTGTTAGAAAGCTAATGTCTCAGACTCTGTACATAACTTTAAGCAAATATGATATGAATAGGGCGTAAGAGTATCACTGTGGAAGGGAAAAGGTTTTCTGGTGGATGTGTGGGAGTGCTGTATATTATATATATATACATTGCTGTGGTCTAGGACTCCTGTGAAGAAAAGCTGAATAATTGGGGGGGGGGGGCAAAGAAAAAGATAGGATTTGGAATTTTTTCAAGTCAACATTCTTTATCTAATTCTTTATCTAATTTTATCCAAGTTCTTTATCTATCCTTTAAACCCATCGCTATATGCCATTCCCTAGTAAGGGACCATGACATTATATTGGGCTTCAAATTTCGGGGAGTTCTGGATCACAGAGTGTTTCAACAATTGCAATGGAGGGATACTGCTATGGGATACCAATGACAGGTGATATATGGCTGACAGGGAGCTGTACAGAACATATGTCCAGGGTGCATGGTAATGTTTGGATATACTCATAGTGGCAACAATTAATAACCACAGTAGGGGGGGTACTGGGTTCCTGACCAGTGGTGCTCTGTCGTGGTCCCTAGGGGAGCAGCGACAGTCTCCCAGGTACAGCGGCGGGGACCGGGAGGGAGTGAGGGTTCAACAGTGAGCCCCTGATGCTAATGACTATGCTTCTGAGCTGACAAACCTAAAATAAGAACAAGGCCTAGAGCAACATTGTGCCTGGGAATTTCCTCCTGTCAGCCTTCATGTTACTCAAATGTGGCCAGTCTCGAAGCCAAACTCAGCATGTAAATGCAATGCCTTCCCCCCAGCGTGGGACATGACACCCGGGGATGAGCCTCCCTGGCAACGAGGGACCACTATCCACTACCAACTGATGATGCAACTGGAAAATGACCTTATACGGAAGGTTCAATGCGGATCAGCAGAATATCCCTGTCTACATAAAATACCATGACTTTAAAATGCTGTTTGACCTAAAGTAAGGGGGAAATGGAAAGGAGAAATGAGTTTATATGGCTACGAGTTTCTAAAAAAGAGTCTGGAGGCTGGCAGAAGGATTGCCCTCATGCACAACTGAGCAGAGTCAGAGAGACAGATAAAGCAGATACAACCCCCAGATATTGGTTCCTTTGAGGGCTAAAGAGACCCATGGGAGTTATGGTCATGGCCGATGGGGTTAACTACCAGGGCAGATGGCCCCTCTTTGGAAAGGGTGTTTATGTGTGATGAATCTGGACTCAGACGGGATCTCCCTTCATAAGACTTTCATGCTAATGTGCTGGAGGTGCAGTTAATGTTGGGGTTTATGATATATTTAGGGGATTTGAATCTCTGGACTGACAATGTGATAGCCAGGTCCTGAGCCTCAACAGACTCCAGCACCTACAATCTGATCTATTGGACTTACCACACTCAGCTAAGATGGCGTTGAAGAAGGACAACCACCACACCATGGAGCCTAGAGCGATTACAACTGAAAATGGGAGGATTGCATCCAGCATCCATGTGGAATCTGAGCCTCCTCTTGACATAGAGGTGCAATGGACACAACCAATCCAATGTCCACATAGAAGAGGTGGCATTGGATTGGGAAAAGTGGACATGGTGGACGATGGGTATGGGGAAAGGCAGGAAGAGATGAGAGGTTGAGGTGTCTTTGGGACATGGAGCTGCCCTGGATGGTGCTTCAGAGGTAATCACCGGACATTGTAAATCCTCACAGGGTCCACTGGATGGAATGGAGGAGAGTATGGGCCATGATGTGAACCATTGTCTATGAGGTGCAGAGGTGCCCAAAGATGTACTTACCAAATCCAATGGATGTGTCATGATGATGGGAACGAGTGTTGTTGGGGGGGGGGGGGAGGGCGGGCGGGGGGGTGGGGTTGAATGGGACCTCACATATATATTTTTAATGTAATATTATTACAAAGTCAATAAAAAAAAAAAGAACTTCCATTTCTTCATTGTTAAATTGGAGAAAAATACAGGATGTACCACAAAGGGTTTTTCCTAGTATTAAATAAATTAAATCATGTTATTACTTGAAATACATTTCTAATGTGGGAAAACTGTGGGGGGGGGGAGTGGATGGGGCACATGGGAATCCATTATACTTTTTTTAAATTTTTTTAATATTATATTAAAAAAATATGAGGTCCTCATACACCCCCCACCCCCCTCATGCCACTCTTCCCCCCCATAACAACAATCTCCTCCATCATCATGAGACATTCATTGCATTTGGTGAATACATCTCTGAGCACCACTGCACCTCATGATCAATGGTCCACACCATAGCCCACACTCTACCACGTTCCACCCAGTGGGCCATGGGAGGACATTCAATGTCTGGTAACTGTCCCTACAGCATCACCCAGGACAACTCCACGTCCCGAAAACACCTACACATCTCATCTCTTCCTCCCATTCCCTACCCCCAGCAGCCATCATGGCCATTTTCTCCACACCAATGCCACATTTTCTTCAATTGTTAATCACAATAGTTCATGAATAGATTATCAGTAAGTCCACTCTAATCCATACTTTATTCCTCCATCCTGTGGGCCTTGGAATGGTTGTGTTCACTCCACATCTGTAAAAAGATGGGAGTTATGGTCATGGCCGATGGGGTTAACTACCAGGTCAGATGGCCCCTCTTTGGAACTGGTGTTTATGTGTGATGAATCTGGACTCAGATGGGATCTCTCTTCATAAGACTTTCATGCTAATGTGCTGGAGATGCAGTTAGTGTTGGGGTTTAAGATATATTTAGGGGATTTGAATCTCTGGACTGACAATGTGATAGCCAGGTCCTGAGCCTCAACAGACTCCAACACCTACAATCTGATCTATTGGACTCACCACACTCAGCTAAGATGGAGTTGAAGAAGGACAACCACCACACCATGGAGCCTAGAGTGATTACAACTGAAAGTGGGAGGATTGCATCCAGCATCCATCTGGAATCTGAGCCTCCTCTTGACATAGAGGTGCAATGGACACAACCAATCCAATGTCCACATAGAAAAGGTGGCATTGGATTGGGAAAAGTGGACATGGTGGCTGATGGGTATGGGGAAAGGCAGGAAGAGATGAGAGGTGGAGGCGTCTTTGGGACATGGAGCTGCCCTGGATGGTGCTTCAGGGGCAATCACTGGACATTGTAAATCCTCACAGGGCCCACTGGATGGAATGGGAGAGAGTATGGGCCATGATGTGGACCATTGACCATGAGGTGCAGAGGTGCCCAAAGATGTACTTACCAAATGCAATGGATGTGTCATGATGATGGGAATGAGTGTTGCTGGGGGGGTGGAGAGGTGGGGTGGGGGTGATGGGGTTGAATGGGACCTCATATATATATATATATATATATATATTTTTTTTTAATGTAATATTATTACAAAGTCAATAAAAAAAACACATTAAAAAAAAAAAGATGGGGCTTAGATTCCACATGGATGATGGATGTAATCCTCCTGCTTTCAGTTGTAGGCACTCTTGGCTCCATGGTGTGGTGGTTGACCTTCTTCAACTCCATGTTAGCTGAATGGGGTAAGTCCAATAAACCAGAGTGTAGAAGCTGAAGTCTGTTGAGGGTAAGGGCCTGGCTATCATATGGTCAGTCCAGAGATTCAGATCCCCTGGATATATCTTAAACCCCAACACCAACTACAATTCTGGTAAAGTAACAGGAAAGTTTGTGAAAAGACATTACATCTGTGTCCAGCTCCATCACACAGAAACACCAGCTCCAAAGAAAGGCAAACTGACATGGCAGTGAACTCCATCTGCCATGACCATAGAACCTGTGGGTCTCTGTAGCCCTCAGAAGAACCAATACCTGAGGTTGTATCTACTTTATCTGTCTCTGAGACTCTGCTCAGGTGTGCTTAAGGGCAACCCCTCTGATCACCTCCAGGCTCTTTTTTAGAGACTCATAGCCATATACACTCATTTGTCCTTTCCATTTCCCCCTTGATGTAGGTAAAAAAGCGTTTTTAACTCCTGGTATTATATGTAGATAAGGATATTCTGCTGGTCCAAGCTGAACCTTTAATTCAAGGTCATTTTCTAGCTATGTCATCAGCTGGTACTTGGTAGTGATCCCTCGGCGCCAAGGAGGCTCATCCCCAGGAGTCATGTCCCACACTGGGGGGAAGGCAATGCATTTACATGCTGAGTTTGGCTTCAAGGCTGGCCACATTTGAGCAACACAGAGGCTCTCAGGATGTAACTCTTAGGCACACTGCTGCTCTAGGCCTTGTTCTTATTTCAGGTGCACAGGCTCACAAGCATAGTCATTAGTATCAGGGGCTCATTGTTGGACCTTCATTCCTTTTTGGTCTTTGCCGTTGAACTTGGGGGATTGTTGCTGTTCCTTTAGGGACTCTGATAGAGCTCCCCTGGCTAGGAACTCAGCACTCCCTCAGTCATTGTTTTTAATTGTATCCACTATGCAAATATCCAACCATTTTTATGTCCTGGATATATGCCCTGGAGAATTCCCTGCCAACCATGTGTCCCCTGTCAATAACATCCCACACCAGTATTCCTCAGTTGCTGTTGATGAACCTTCCTGTGATCTAAAAATTCCTGAAAAGTGAAGCCAAATATATTTGCCATGCATGCCATTACCACCCCCCTTCACCTCAATACCTAAACAAGCCTTAATCCAGATAGTCATTCAGTTTTTGATGACTGATTATAGGTGTTTTAAAAATTTTCCTTGAACGTGAATGAAGCTCCAAGTATTGTATAGACATTGTAAAAAACATGGCACATGATGAGAGAATAAAATAGTTGTGACTGTTATTTGTGTAAAAAATAAAATAAAGTCTGCATGTGTAAATAATCAGAGACCATCAAACATATAGGATAAACCGAAGGAATACAAGATTTCCTAGCAAACTCTGGGACTTTATAATCAAGAAACATCTGTCCAAGTCTGAAGGAAATTTCAAAGCAAATGAATGATATAGTAATTTAGTAGAATTTGAATTTAAGAAATTTGTTACTTTGAAGTGATACAGGCTGTAAGTTTGTCTGTATAGTCTATCTTACCTGACCCATTTCATATTTCCAATAGACTTTCTTCTCCTACACTATATCTTCATCTATCATTCTTCTGAAAACTTTCATATATCCCCTTCCATGGTTATCTGGGATATAGTTTCAACCTCTTAAGGCTTATAACCATTGGGAACATAGTTCCAAAGAAACATTTCTTTAATTTGCCTGCATGAAATCAAGGGGGAGTGAGCCTCAGAGATATAGGACTTTAACAAGCCATGCAATGAGAATAGGGAGATTTGGTAGAAAACACATTCAAGTTTTGGATCTAGAATAAAGAAGTAAAGCCATGGTGAAATGGAGACTTAAATAGGTGACCAGAGCCCAGATAAGGAGGATAAAGAGGGTAATGCTTTTCTTATTTTGATTGATATTAATAACCATAAACCAGACACTGTGCAAGGCACATTACATGCATTACCTCAGTTAATCAGCAAAATTTTATGCAATAGGTACTATTATCACATCCATTTTACAGACAAGAAAACTGATTTTCAGAGATTAAGTGATTTTACCAAAGTCACATAGCTAGTAGGCAGTAGGAATAGGATATAAACCCACCCACATTCATATAACCCCATATAATCACTTTAGTATACCCCCAAAGACAGACTGATCTCTCTTGGGACCCTAGGTGTTCATAAATGGGCAGAATAAATGACCATAACTGTCTGTGGACCCAGAATATTATAACCTGAGGAGGGGCAAGAATCATTGATACTATTGAGATAAACTTTTGAGGCCTGTCTTTAAAACATCTCATTCTAGATGTTTTGTTTAGGTACAGCCACCATGAGTAAGCCATGAAGAAGAAAATGGGTAGAGCAGAACATGTTGTGGAAGCTGATCATAATGATGAGAGTAACTGTTGCCATATTTATTAAGACAGATGAAGAAATGTGGAATGATTAGCTCAAAAAGAAAAGCCTATACACACATGACACCAGTTTTAAAGTGTTTAATAGACTGTCACATAGAAATAGCATTAGATGTATTCATTTTATATATAGAAGAGAAATGTAGGAACAATGGGGAGATGTTTAGAGGAAGGTAAATTCTGGAGCAATAGAAAACAACTTCACAAATATAACAGGGTTTCATAACACTGTTTTGTGCATTATACTCTTTGGACATGTGGTAAAACCTATGAACCCTTCTCAGAATAATGTTTTTAAGTACATAAAATAAAATACATAAAATTACACAGGAAAATGAAATATATCAAAATATAGTTATTGGGAAGTGACTGTGGCTCAATCAGATGAGCTCCCGTCTACCATATGGCAGGCCCATATTTCACATTCAGGGCCTCCTGAAGTCAGGCTCACACGCAGACACCGTGGAGAATCAACTCAGCAAGGTGATGTAACAAAAAGAAGGAAGACATGCGAGAATGCAGAAGAGTTCAGAGCGAATGGATACAGAGAGCAGACAGCAAGCAAGCCACAAGGGTGGAGGGGAAGAATAAAATAAATAAATACAGACACAGAAGAATGTGCAGTGAATGGACACAAGTGCAGACAGCATGTAAAAAGCTGCAAGTTGGGGGAATAAAAAATAGTTATAAAAATTGTTAAAAATTTTAGGACATCTGTAACGATTTTATGGTGATATGAAATTATCTGTTTTTTTGCTATTGATAATATTACTGGAGTTTGTTACCTATATTCATGATAGAACAAATGGTAAATTTCAGTTAGAAATTAGGGAAAATAAAGATATAATATTTCTTTCCATTCAAGTTCATAGTATCTCTAAGGGGTCTGTGAATTTCATGTTAGGATTTTCTGATTTAGAGGTATCAAATAGTGAAATGCATTATCACATAAAGTTGTTGTTTCTCTATCACAGAAAATATTTTTGAGTGGTGCTCAGAGATGTATTCACCAAATGCAATGAGCGTCTCATGATGATGGAGGTGATCGTTGTTATGGGGGGAGGAGTGGGGTGAGGGGGGTGGGGGTATATGGGGACCTCATGTTTTCTGAATGTAATATTAAAAAAATTAATGAAGACAAAAATAAAAATTAAAAAAAGAAAGTATTTTTGATGAAAGAATGTCAGAGAGATTTAAACGGGATTCTTACTGGATCAGATAAACACTCTAGGACATTAATTTCAATATTCTATGCTCAAAATTCTTTAATGACTTCATTAAACTTGGCAGGTATCTTCAAAATTTTTAAGCAGCAAAAGACCTTCCTCAAAATAAAATTTTACCTAATTCCTCAACATCTCAAAGAGCAAAAGTGAAATCTATTTGATTAAAGTGGGACTGAAAGACCTAGGTGCCTGTCTGCTCAGCCTCTCCTTTTACCACCCTACACATTTCCCAAATTCTCTTTGTTTTCAAATGTGGCAACCCCTTGGAGTAGCCCTAAGACTCTGAAACACAGCCACAGGCTCAAATATAAGTTCATTAGATTCATATTCATAATCATCTAAAATAGTACCTTTCAAGGAATAAAATATGAATTAGAGTGGACTTACTGATAGTCTACTATGAAACTAATGTGACTAGTAATAGAAGAAATTGTAACATTGAAGTGGAGAAAGTGACCACAGTAGTTGCTGAGGGCAGGGAGAGGGAAGAAGAGATGAGATGTGGGGGCATTTTTGGGACTCAAAGTTGTTCTTAATGATATTTCAGGAAGAGATGCTGGACTTTATATATCCTGCCATAACCTACTGATTGTACTGGGGAAGAGTGTGAATTATAGGGTAATCTATTACTCATGTGGTGCATCACTGCTCCAAAATGTGTTCACCAAGTGCGATGAGTGTGCCACAATGATGGAGGAGGTTCTTGGTGTGAGAGGAGTCGGGCGGGGGGTGGAGGGTATATGGGAACCTCTTATATTTTTTAATGTAACATTTTTTTGTGATATATATGTTTTCAAAAATGCAATTTATGAAAATGATAGGGTGGGGAGGGTGGGGATTTGGGTATATGGGAACCTCTTATGTGTTTTTAAGGTTTTTTTTAAAATGTAACATTCTTTGTGATCTATTAACCTTAATTAAAAAGTGTAAAAAAATACCTTTCAGCTGCTGCTCTACAGAGTACTCATTGCTTCCAAACAACCTACAAACATTCCTGTAACCACACCTATGTTCACACTGCTCCCTCATATGGAATGCCCTACACACCCTCCTCCTTTTCACCATTTCCCTAAATTACGTCCTCCTTCCAGTTCAGGTTAGATTCCACATCTTACAAGAAGTCTTCCTGATTAATCACCCTGAGTAATTGCTCCTGCCATCTGATCCACTTACAATGTAAGTGATGTTGCTTTGGCTTTCTTCCTGTGTATGTTCTGTCTCTCCATCCAAAGAGTAGGCAACCAGAGCTCCTAGTCTACTCAGGATCTCTGTATCCAAGTAAAGTATCCTGCTCACAGAAAATGTCAAAATAAGACATTATCTATGAAATTCATTTTTCAGGTTTGTCCCACTTCCCTATGGAAATTGTAAGCAGGGATTCACTTAGACTTTCTATCTGCCACAATCTCTCCAGGACCTAGCATAATCCAGAGTCTATATTATACTTGAACTGGTCATGGTTGAATTTGGACAGGAAAGATGTTTGATAAAGGCAATTTAGAAAGAATGAAAACCATTATTTGAGGTGTAAAGAGAAGTATCTGCTTTGCTGGGGAAGAAGATAGATGGTAGGAATGAGGTGTGGAGTATCTCTGAGAGGGAAGTAGCAGGTTGAGGCATGTTTAGGTAAAGCAAAGAACAAGACATAAGCAAAGAGATTATGTGAGTCACAATGAAAGGATTAACATGGAAATTTGCTTTCAGACAGAAAGTAGGAATGGGATGCTTTTCTTGCCAATCATTCACCAGATTTAAAGAGAGTTATGCAGTACAATTACCAAGAAAGTCTGTCCTTGTGTTTGGATACTAGGTTAGCCCTCTGGGCTTTTGAATTGATACTCAAAAAATATTTGAGATTTACAAATTCTCATTTGAAAATGTGTAGACAGAGGAGGTATCTCTGAGTCACTGATGTATGAATGTCTGTTGTTTATGCCACATGTTCAAAAATCTAATTTAATAATAGATATTATTTATTGAAGACTTACTATGTGCAAACCACTGTAATAAGCACTTTTGATGAGAGGGAGTTTCAGGAAGAGAATGATAATTAGGATAAAATACTTACAGAAGTGTGAGAACTCAATAAATATCAGTAGCTCACAATACCAAGTGATTGGCCTGTAACTGACACTGTTCTTGATTTCATTTAATCTCATAACAACCCTTTGAGATATGTATTATTATCCACATATTATAGATGATAAAATTGAGGTCCAGAGACATTAAATGACTTATTTTAAGTCACACAGCCAGTGTGAGTGGCAGAGTGGCAAAGTCAAAATTTGAACACAGGTCTGTCTGACTCTTTCCTGTAGCTTATACTGCCTGAGTTGCTATCACACATCATGCACAGCAGTTTGGAAGGAAAGAAAAAAATGCATTCAGTGCAATTGCTAATTATATGTTGAAACAGGAACCAGAGAATTTGAGTATACAAGAAAGCCAGAAAATTACCAAACCTCACTCGAGTCAGACATTTCAGTGTCTTACTCCAACATATTTTAAACCCTTTTCAAGAAATAGCAAAGAAATCACCGTTATGATTTTATTCCTTTCTTTTTTTCTGTTGCAGGTGTTGGGAACAAGAAACTAACTGGAGAGTGCAACAGAGAGTTGGGAAGAAAGAAGATGGGTTATTTAAAGATAGGAGAATTTGATTGGAATAATCAGAAGGTGACTATTGTTTAGACTGTAGGATGCTCCAACAAGGGAGGTTTATGATTTACAATGGGTTAAAGCAGGAACCAAAGGTCAAGAAGGGAAAGGAGTCTGCATTTTCTGTTTCTGCACATCATGTTCAGACAGAAGCTTTATCTTATCACGAGGCCAGAGATATTGTTGGAATTCACCTCAGGATCTGAGTTAGGAAAAAACATAATTTACCTCAAGGAGTGATACACAAGTATTGACTAAGTGATACTTTCAATACAAGAACATATTTAAAGGGTTTATACAAAGCCAGTTGGCCTCAGGGCCAGATAATTTGGTATTATGTCTCCAAATTCCATACCTAGGCACTTTCTTCTTATTATTATTCTTTTAAAAATTTATTTTATTTCTCTCCCCTTCCCCCCTCCCCAGTTATTTGTTCTCTGTGTCCATTTGCTGTGTGTTCTTTTTGTCCGCTTCTGCTCTTGTCAGTGGCATGAACATCTGTGTCTCTTTTTTTGTTGCATCATCTACTTGTGTCAGCTCTCCATGTGGGCAGCGCCATTCCTGGGCAGGCTACACTTTCTCGCTGAGCGGCTCTCCTTACGGGGTGCATTCCTTGCGCATGGGGCTCCCCTATGTGGGGGACACCCCTGCAGGGCACGGCACTCCTTGCGTGCAGCAACACCACACATGGGCCAGCTCCACACAGGTCAAGGAGGCCTGGGGTTTGAAACACGGACCTCCCATGTGGTAGATGGACATCCTAACCACTGGGTCAAGTCCACTTTCCCTCAGGCACTTTATACCAATGGTTTTCCATCACAAGAAGTCACTTTTTCCTGATCTTTTCCTACTTAAGCATACCTGTGGATTTTCTTCTTAATGTATCATGCACATGCATGTGCCTTTCCAGGTCTGTAATCTTGCCTGGAATGCATACTTTTTCCCCCCAAGTATTTACCACCATGACCTGGTCTTTTCTTACTTTTCTCCCTCCCCTTTATTAATATTCTTTCTTCATTTTCTGACTAACACACATTCACCTCACCAATCAGTACCTTGATGGCATACTACTTCATCTTTGACATCAAGGTTAAAGCACACACTCATTTAAAAATAAAACCATCCTTTTTCAACCTAAGAATATGCCCATGTTGCTGCTGGGAGGAGAGGGGAGAGTAAAAATTTCTCAAACCTGGAGTTGTCTGCTTTTTTTCAAATCAACTTTTTTTGAGGTAAAATTTGCAAAAATAAAAATGCACCTATTTTAAGTATGCCATTCAATCTGTTTTCAGAAATGTATATATCTGAGTAACCATCATCTCACCCAAGATATAGAACATGACAACATTGCATCTATGGCCAATTGATTTTTGAAAAGAATGCCAAATCACTCAATTGGGAAAGAATAGTGTCTTTAACAAATAGTGCTAGGTATCCTGCATCTCCACTTGTAAAAAAAAAAAAAAAGAGGACACCTACCTCACACCACATACAAAAGTCAACTCAAAATGGAATGGATCAAAGACTTGAATATAAGAACCTGTACTGTAAAACTCCTACAAAAAACATAGGGAAGCGTCTTGAAGACCTTGTTTTAGGCAATGGTTTCTTATACTTTCCATTGAAAGCACAAGTAACAGAGAAATAGGACCTCATCAAAATTAAAATCTTTTGAGCAGCAAAAGACGTTAACGTGAAAGTATAACACAACCTACTCAATGGGAAAAAATATTTGGAGACCACATATCCAATAAGGATTAAAAAAATAACACTTTTAAATTAAAGTTAATAGATCACATAGAATGTTAGATTAAAAAAAAAAACATAAGAGATTCCCATATAACCCACATCTCACCCCCCCACCCCCATCATGTTCGTAAATTGTATTTCTTGAAGATACATATATCACAAAAAGGTTACATTATAAAAAACATAAGGTTCCCATATACCTCCCACCCCACCCCGCACCCTCACTTCTCCCACACCAACAACCTCCATTTAAAATCCAGAATATAGAGAGACAACCTTCAACTCAACAATAAAAAGAAAACAAACCAATGGACAGAGAATTTGACCAGATATTTCTCCAAAGAAGATATACAAATGACAAAAAAAGCACATAAAAAGATGTTCAACACCATTAGCTATCAGTGAAATGCAAATCAAAACCACAACAAGATACCATCCCACACACACTAGAATGCTACTGTTTAAAAAAAACAAAATTTCAAGTTTTGGAGAGGATGTGGTGAAATATGTACTGTTGATATTGTAAAATGGTGGTGCATTCACTATGGAAGACAGTTTGGCCCTTCCTCAGAAAATTAAATATAGAATTACCATATGATTTGGCAATCCTAACTTCTAGGCATATATCTAAAAGTTTTGAAAGCAGGGACTTGAACAGGTATTTGCACATCTGTGTCCATAGCAGCATTATTCATAATTGCCAAAAGATGGAAACAATGCTAAAGTCCATCAACCAATGAACTGGGTAAATAAAATGTGGTATATACATACAATGTAATATTATTCAGCCATAAAAAGGAATGAAGTTCTGATACATGTATGTGAGAACATGGGTGAAACTTGAAGACATCATGTTGAGTGAAATAAGTCAGACACAAAATGGCAAATATTGTACAATCCCCCTGATATGACATAATTATGATAAGGAAACTCATAGTGTCAGAATCTAGAATATATGTGACCAGGGACCTGGAGGCGTTGAGAATGGGGAGTTAATGAATAACTCTATTTGGGTTGGTTGCAGGTTTTGGTAATGGATGGCAGTGATGGTAGCACAAATGTGTGAATGTAATTAAGAGCACCAAATTATGTTATGAATATGGTTAAAAGTGGGAATTTTAGGTTATGCTTATGTTACTATGATAAAAAATTTTGGATAAGTTCAAGTGTTCATGGAGCATTGTCTTGATGGGTGGAGACCCACAAAATAACTGAAAGAATGTTGAATTCCCATCCTGAGGAGTCCTGATACATTCTCTGATAGAAAAACAAGAATTCTCTGAATACAAAGGCAGTGCCTAGTGAAGAAGACAGACCATTACACAAGGCTCTTGATATTGATGATTTTACTTATGAACCTTTCTTGTGAAACTGAAACTTAGCCAAATATTATATATTGCCTAAGAATTACCTCCTGAAAGCCTCCTCATTGCTCAAATGTGGTCTCTCTCTAAGCCAAATTCAGCATATAAATGCATTGCCTTTACCCACTAGCATGAGACATGACTCGTCGGGATGAGTATCCCTTGCACCAAGGGATTATTATAAAGCACCAGCTAGAATGCATCTGGAAAAAGACATTGACCAAACAGTGGAAATATTAATTACAAGTGAGTTTTTATGGCTAAGAGATTTCAAAGTGAGTTGGTAGGTCATTCCACAGGTTAGCAGGATCTCATTGACTACCACAGTAAACAGTGCCTCAAACAGTGAGGCACCTGGGCTCTAAGGACATCCAGACACTATATGCAGGACAGACAAGCTCAGGAATTCAGTATGCTGTCAGTGAGTCTTACTCTGGAATTTATGCTTATTTATAGTTTCCCTACACATGGCTCTTCTACCCCTTTTATTTGAACCTAAAATTAACAGTATACTTGTTAAATACGTATCATGGAGACTTAAATCTTTGGTCTATTTACATGTCACTTGAATCTTGAATCTCAGCTGAGATGCAAAACCTACTCTACAGTTCATTGGACTCACCCCAGACAACATGGAGATGATGGTGGAAAATGCCCATCCCAGGGAACAGAGAGTGTCTGCAACTGCAAGCAAGATAGTTCCATCCATCTGCCCTAAGGGACCTAGGCCCTCTCTCAATTAGGAACAGAGTGGACATCTACCATCAACAAATCCTTAAGATTGGGAAATGAACAATGGACTAAAATAGACATTATTATTCTATTATTGACTTAATGTTATTCTTGCAATAGAAGAATTTTTATCATTGATATAAAAGCATTGGTCACCAGAGGTTCTGAGGGGAGGGAAAGGGAATAATATGTGTAACAAGGGGGCACTTTCAGGGCTTTGGAATTGTCCTGCATGATATTGCAATGACAGATACAGGCCATTATATATTTTGTCATAACCTGTGTGGGATAGAGTGTAAAGTATAATGCAAACTATAATTCATGCTTATTAGCAAGGCTTTAATATGTGTTCATCAATTTTAGCAAATGTACCACACTAATGAAGGTTGTTATTGATATGGGAAAGTGTGGGAGGGGGCAGGAGTGAGGCATATGGGAATCCCCTATATTTTTAATGTAACATTTATGTAATTTAAACCTTTTTAAAAAATTAAACTTTAGAAAAACTACATAGGAGTGTAAAACACAACAGTGAATCCTATTGTAATAATGGACTTTAGTCAATATTACAATTATAAAAATGTTCTTCCATCAATTGTAATAAATGTACCACACTACTGCAAGTTATTACTAATAAGGTGGTGTGGCAGTTTGATATTGTTTATGAATTCTAAAACTAGATATTGGATTATGTTTGTAAACTGACTTGTCCCTCTGGGCATATTAGATTATACTGGATTCAGAAGATTCCCTTTTATTTGATTAAATAATGATTAAGGTTTTGATTGGACCACATCAGTAAGACTTGCATTCCAACCCTCTTGCTGGGTGGGGACTCACAGAGAAACCACACCACGGAGAAGGGAGTTTTGAGTTTTGGAGGAGGAGCCTGGGAAGTAAGTACACAGAGAAACGCAGAGCAGCTTAGTCTGGAGAGAACCAAGCTCTGGATAGAGAGACAAAACCCAGAGAGACTGATGGCCTACAGCTGATATTGGAAGAAGCTGGGACCAGGAAGCCTTAAGAGGAAGAGGAAGGTTGAATCTCCACAGACATTGGCAGCCATCTTGGTCTGAAACATGGCAACAGACTTCGATGAGGGAAGTTACTTATGCTTTATGGCCTGGTACCTGTAAGCTTCTACACTGAATAAATACCCTTTATAAAAGCCAATACATTTCTGGTATTTTGTATAAGCACACCTTTGGCTGACTAATACAGTTATTATGAATAAAACTGCTGTTAACAAAAATGTACCAAACTTTTTATGAACATAAATAAAATAGAAATGGAATTATTGCTGCCATAAGGTAGCTGTACTTTTAATTTCATAAGAAACTGCAAAAATTTTTTTTCACAAGTGGATGCACCACTTTACATTCTAAAGAACAATGTTTGAGAATTCCAATTGCTTCATATTCTCACCAACCCTAGATATTGACAATCTTTCTAATTTTAGCCAGCTTGTTGCATATGTATTTTTATCCCCTTTTGGTTTAATTTCCATTTCTCTCATGTCTAAGGATGTTGGGCATCTTTTCATGGGCTTATTGGTCATCCATATATCTTCTTTTGTAAAGAGTTCTGAAGTATTTTTAACCATCTCCCTTAACCTGTTATCCCATTGTTTCTTACGTTGAATTGTAGGGATCATTTTCATATTCTGTGTAGTGATACTTATTCAGATATATGTATTTTGAATAGTTTTTCCAGTTTCTGACTTCTATTTTTATTTTTGTTTTGATGTCTTTTGAATAGCAGAATATTTTAATTTCCATGAAGTTCAATTTAACATTTTTTCTCTTGTGATCATGTTTTGTGTTCTAAGAAATCAAGGTTATGAACATCTTCTTTGATGCATTCTTCTGGAAATTTTATAACTTCAGATTTTTGTTTAGATATATATTCTGTTTCACATTAATATGTGCAAATGGTATGAGGTAAAAATCCATTTTTCTCATTTGGATTTCCAGTTTATTCATTATCAAATGTTGAAAAGATTATAATTTCCACATTGATTGAATCTGAAACCTTTGTTTAGACAGTTGATCATATATGAGTGGCACTATTTCTGAACTTCATTCTATCACATTGATCTACTTGGATTTAAATCAGTACTACACTGTCTTGGTTACTGCAGCTTCATATTAAGTCTTTTTTTCATATAATAGACTTTATTTTTTTAAACAAAGTTTTAGATTACATAAAAGTTACATTAAATGTAAAGGGGAAGGGGGGAGGTGGGGCAAGATGGCATCTGGGTGCAACATATGGTCTCTCCTGCAAAGAGGAGGCCAAGCAGGATTGGAGTCCTGCTGGAGTAGGCTGTCTTGGGGGCCTGCATGGCGGAGGGTGTATGGACATTGATTTGTAGAGACAGTGACGGAGGTGGTGCTTGCTAAAGGTAGAATTGCGGGTTACAAGTACAGAGGTTGGAAGCTGTGGGATGCTGGGACCCTTCCCCCTAGGACTGGCAGCCACAGTGTTCTCTGAGACCAGTCAGTTGTGCAGCGGCCTTCCTGGGCATGATGGTTCCCGGATGTGTGGTCCACAGGTCTGTGTCCCCTGAGCCCCTGTAGCCCTTGTTCCACGGACCTATGTATCATGGGTCTGCAGTGTCCCAGACTTCATTTTTCTGAGCCCAGCACTCCCAGATGTTGGGGATTGCCCTAGCCCTCCAGTTTGGGACTGATTCTGTGGGTGGGACGGATTTGGTGGGGGGTGCAACAGGGAGGCATGGGTAATACGGGTTCAATTCTCTGGTGTTTCCCCCACTGTTTTTCTTTTCCTTTTTTTTTTTTTTTTTTCACTTGAAGGAACATACCAGCTGGCTTGGGGAGAGCCTGGGAAGAAAGGAGTGGTGAATCTGCTGAGAAAAGCCTGATTCACTTAAATACCCTAGAATAGGAAACTTGGTCTGGGAGAAGGTGGAGTCAGAAAATCAACTAGCCCTCTTGTAGCATACCTAAAGGAAAGGGACTGTAGGAGGTGCTTTCTAAGCTTCCAATAGCATACTTGGGGTTCCTCGTGAGGTGTGGGTGCTTTCTCTCTGGAAATTAAGTCATTGTTTTCTGTGTGGAGCTGGTTCCACAAGTACCTACTTGAATCTCCTACTGGACCTCTCAGGCAGCTTTCCTGCTGCCCTGGCAGAGAAAGAAGTAATGAAGGAAGAAAGGGGAACATCAGATCTCTAAGCATTTTATTTAACTGCAAAGAGGATTCCTTGCTTGAAACTGTGTCTGGTTTTTTGATGGTTTGTGTTCTTGCTTTTCCTTCCTCTTTCTCCCCTAAAGGCTTTTTTTCTTTCTTTTTTCTCTTTCCCTTTTTCTTGCTTGCTCCCCCCCCCTTTTGTCCTTTTTTCCCCATTCTCTTTCTTTCTCTTCTTTTTTATTCTTTTTATATCAGGTGCTACAGGGAACGATTCACAATTGCTGTGTTTCCTAATCCTTGATTTCCTCTTTTCTGTGTGTATTGATTTTGGGCACCAATACTTTCCCCTTTCTTCTACATCTTTCTATCCTCCATCATTGACTGTTTCTCTTACATTACACCTCTCTTTGTTTGCTCCCTTATTTTTCTGACTTTTTACTTCTAATATCTTTGTACTGATTTCTGTCTTATATTCACTCTACATTATTGTCCTTTCTTTTCTCTTTCCCTCTCTCCTGAATACATCATCCTTTTAATTCACACTATATTCCTCCCCATATTCAGTTTACTGTTTCATTATACATACTGTACTTTTTTTACTGTTATAACTCTGCATGACTTACATGAGTCTAATATCCATTCTCCTAGATCTCACATGGTTCCCCTGTTAATATATACTCTCAATACTACTATTATTCATTATTTTTCTTACTCCTTATGCTTTCTCTAACCCTAATATTTTCCTTCAAGTGAACTTAGTCAACAATAAGGAAAAAGAATAAGCAGAAAAAAGTAACAAAGGGAAGACTTAACATGCACACAAAAAAGCTAATTAAATCCCAAACAAGACAAAGAAGTTAAGTAACTGATTAAACCTGTTAAGATAAAATGATGACAATGTAGCAACAGAAAACTACAAACCAAACCAATAATAAGTAAAACATGCCCCAATCCAAAGAACAAATCAAAAAACCAGGAAGAGAAGCAGAACATTGAGCAAGTAATTAAAGCTTTCAAAACATATATTAGGGACCAGAGCCATCCATTGTGAAAGAAAGTGCAGCCTGCCTAAGAATGGTGCTACACACATGGAGTGCTGACACAACAAGATGATGCAACAAAAAGAAACACAGATTCCTGGTGCCACTGATAAGGATAAAAGTGGTCACAGATGAACACACAGAGAATGAACACAGAGAGCAGACAACTGGGAGGGGAGGGGAGAGAAGTAAATAAAAACTAATTCTTTAAAAAAAAGATAGTGGATATGATGATGATGAACAGCACAATTCAAGAAATCAAAAATACACTCTCAGCAAATAACAGCAGACTTGAAGAAGCAGAGGAGAGAATTAGTGATGTGAAAGACAGTACATCTGAAATCAAACAGATAGTAGAACTGATCGATAAAAAGATAGAAAAAATCCAGCAGGGGCTTAGGGACCTGAATGACAGTGCAAAACATGCAAACATACACATTACAGGCATCCCAGAAGGAGAAGAGAAGGGCAAGGGGACGGAAGGTGTGTTGGAGAAAATAATGATTGAAAACTTCCCAAACCTATTGAGGGAGTTGGATGTACATGTCCAGGAAACACAAGACATGCACTCCAAACAGCATAATCCCCAACAGGCCTACCCTGAGACATATACTTGTCAAATTATCCAATGCTCAAGACAAAGAAAAAATACTCAAAGCAGCAAGGAAAAGAGAATTATCACATACAAAGGAGGACTTATAAGATTAAGTGCTGATTTCTCATCTGAAACCACAGAGGTGAGAAGACAGTGGTATGACATAATCAAGATACTAAAAGAAAAACATTTACAACCAAGAATACTCTACCCAGTTAAGCTAGCATTCAAAAATGATGGAGAGTTCAAAATATTCACAGATAAACAGAAACTAAGAGAGTATGCCAAAAAGAATCCTGCCCTTCAGGAAATACTGAAGGGAGTTCTGCAGGAAGAAAGAAAAAAAACAGGAGAGCCAGAGTTGGAGGAGTGTAAGAGCAACTAAAAAGACAAAAACAGAAAAAGAAAATCAACCAAAATATGACAAACACAAATCCAAAGAAAATATGGCTAATACAACTAATTCCTTGAAAGTAATAACACTGAATGCCAATGGTTTAAGCTTACCTGTCAAGAAACACAGACAGGAAGATTGGATAAGGAAATATGATCCATCTATATACTATCTACAGGAAACACATCTTAGACCCAGGGATTCAAGGAGGTTGAAAGTGAATGACTAGAAAACAATTTTACAAACAAACAATAACTGAAAATGGGCAGGAGTAGCTATATTAATATCAGACAAAATAGATTTTAAATGCAAAATAATACTGAGAGACAAAGATGGACACTACATATTAGTGAAAGGGATAATCTTTCAAGAAGAAAGAACAATCATAACCATTTATGCCCCTAAAAAGCATGCCTCCAATTATGTGAGGCAAACACTGGTGGGGGGGACTAAGTGAAGGAACTTTAATACAACACCATCAACTTTGGACAGAACATCTCAAAAGAGAATTAAAAAGAAACAAAGACTTTGAACAATATATTAGAGTACCTGGACCAAATAGACATATACAGTACATTACACCAAAAGACAGCAGTATATACATTCTTCTCAAGTGCACATGGATCATTCTCCAAGACACACTAAATGCAAGGACACAGAAAAAGTATCAATGCATTCAGAAAGATTGAAATCATACAAAAAATGTCTCTGATCCCAGTAAATGAAGGTGGAAATCTGCAAGAGCAAGACACTCAGTTTGGCACCAAGACTTGAAAATTAAACAACACACCCTTAGAAAAAGAGTGGGTCTAGGAGGAAATCTCAAAAAAAAAATCAATAACTACATTGAAATTAATGAAAATGATAACACAACATATCCAAATATATTGGACACAGCAAAAGGAGGACTGAGAGGGAAATTTATAACCATATATTGATACATCAAAAAGAGGAAGGAGCTAAAATTGAAGAACTAACTGCACACTTGGAGAAATTAGTAAAGAAACAACAAACTAACCCCAAAGGAAGAAGAAAGAAAGAAATAACAAAGATCAGAGCGGGACTAAATGAAATAGAAAATAAGAAAACACTTGAAAAAATAAACAAAATCAAGAACTTGTTCTTTGTGAAGATCAATAAAATTGACAAACCCTTAGCTATACTAACATGGAAAAAAAGAGAGAAGATGCAAATACACAAAATAAGAAATGAGAAAGGAGATATCACCACTGACCCCACAGAAATAAAGACTATTATAAGATGATACTTTGAAAAACTATATTCCAACAAGAAGGACAATTTAGAGGAAAAGAACAAATTCCTAGAAACACATAACCAGCTTACATCAACAAAAGAAGGACTTGATGATCTCAACAAATCAACCACAGGTAAAGAGATAGAATCAGCCATTAAAAACCTCCAAACTAAAAAGAGCCCTGGGCCAGATGGCTTTGCTTGTGAATTCTACCAAACATTCAGGAAAGAGCTAACACCAATCTTGCTTAAACTCTTCCAAAAATTTGAAACAGAAGGAACATTGCCTAACTGATTCTATGATACCAACATTACTCTATAATCAAAGTCAAACGAAGACACCACAAGAAAGGAAAATTAAAAACCAATCTCTCTAACGAATGTAGAGGCAAAAATCCTCAAAAAGTACTTGCTAATCATATTCAACAACACATTAAACCAATTATACACCATGACCAAGGGGAGTTCATTCCTGGTATGCAAGGATGGTTCAACATAAGAAAATCAATTAATGTAATACACCATATAAAAAGATTGAAGGAAAAAAATCACGTGACCATATATATAGAAGCAGAAAAAGCATTTGATGAAATACAGCACACTTTCTTTTTTTTTCTTTTTTTTCTTTTTTAGTGATTTTTTGTTGTTGTTTTTGCTTTTTTTTATTTATTCATTTAAAAAAATATTACTTTCAAAAAATATGAAGTCCCCATTCACCCACACCGCCCCCACCCTACCACTCCCCCCACAGTAACACTCTCCCCCATCATCATGACACATCCATTGCATCTGGTGAGTACATCTCTGGGCATCGCTGCACCCCATGGCCAATGTTCCACACCATAGCCCACACTCTCCCACGTTCCATCCAGTGGGCCATGGGAAGACATACAATGACTGGCAATTGTCCCTGCAGCACCACCCAGGACAACCCCAAGTCCCAAAAATGCCTCCACATCTCATCTCTTCCTCCCATTCCCCGCAACCAGCAGCCACCATGGCCACTTTTTCCACACCAATGCCACATTTTCTCGATTATTAACCACAATAGTTCATGAATAGAATATCATTAAGTTCACTCTGATCCTTAATGTATTCCTCCTTCCTGTGGACCTTGGTTTGGTTGTGTCCATTCCACATCTATGTCAAGAGGGGACTTAGATTCCACATGGGTACTGGATGCAATCCTCCTGCTTTCAATTGTAGGCATTCTAGGCTCCGTGGTGTGGTGGTTGACATTCTTCAACTCCATATTAGCTGAGGGGGGTAAGACCAATAAATCAGAGTGTAGGAGTTGAAGTCTGTTGAGGCTCAGGGCCTGGCTATCATATTGTCAGTCCAGAGATTCAAATCCCCTAGATATATCTTAAACCCCAGCACCAACTACAATTCCAGTAAAGTAGCATGAAAGTCTTGTGAAAAGAGATCCCATCTGAGTCCAGCTCCATCACACAGAAACACCAGCTCCAAAGAAGGGCCAACTGACATGGCAGTGAACTCCATCTGCCATGACAATAGAACCTGTGGGTCTCTTTAGCCCTCAAAAGAACCAATACCTGGGGTTGTATCTACTTTAGCTGTGTCTGGGACTCTGCTCACGTGTGCATAAGGGCAATCCTTCTGACAACCTCCAAACTCTTTTTTAGAGACTCATAGCCATATAAACTAATTTGTCCTTTCAATTTCCCCCTTAATTTAGGTCAAACAGCATTTTAAACTCCTGTTTTTATATGTAGACTGGGATATTCTGCTGGTCTGCGTTGAAACTTTAATTCAAGGTCATTTTCTAGTTACGCCATCAGCTGGTACTTGGTATTGATCCCTTGGTGCCAGGGAGGCTCATCCCTCGGTGTCATGTCCCACGCTGGGGGGAAGGCATTGCATTTACATGCTGAGTTTGGCTTCGAGACTGGCCACATTTGAGTAACACAAAGGCTTTTAGAAGGGAACTCTTAGGCACAGTGCTGCTCTAGGCCTTGTTCTTATATCAGGTGTATAGGCTCACAAGCATAGTCATTAGTATCAGGGGCTCACTGTTGGACCCTCATTCCTTCCTGGTCCTTGCTGTTGCACCTGGGGGACTGCTGCTGCTCCCCTAGGGACCTTGACAGAGCCCCCCCTGGCCAGGAACCCAGTACCCCCCCAGCTGTTGTTTTTAATTGTTTCCACTATGAGTATAGCCAAACATTTCCATGCACCCTGGACACATGCCCTGTATAACTCCCTGTCAATCATATGTCCCCTGTCAATAACATCCCATACCAGTATTCCTCCACTACCATTGTTGAACCACTCTATGATCCAAAACTTCCTGAAAAGTGAAGCCCAATATAATGTCAGGTTCCCTTACTAATAATATGGAATATAGCAATGAGATTAAAGGTTAGATATAGAATACTTATTGATTTGGAAAAATTCTACATCCTTTTTCTTTTCTTTTTTCCTAATTATTGAGCTTCTCTTCACAGGAGCCCTAGATCACAGTAATTCATATATACAATATACAGTACTCCCACACATTCACCATAAAACCTTTTCCCTTCCACAAAGATAATCTTTTAACTTATTCATATCATATTTACTGAAAATGATGTACAGACTCTGAGACAATGGCTTTCAAACAAGGTGACATCTGTGCTTACATTGTGGTCCGTACTTTAGGATATACAGTTTTCTAAATTTTTTAGTTATCCTGTTTTACATTATGGTTTACATTATTAGTCTGTCATCCCCTATATGTTTTTTTGTGTAATATTACATGTTTTATATTCATCCTTGTGTACTCTCGTGAAACTCCTCTCTTGTCCCCACATTTACCTTGGTTCCATCCGTTCAACATCCATTTTCCCCTCCCCTTGGGGCTCAAAGTGACAGCCATTCTCCATTTCCCGAGAAGCCACGTCCAGAGATACATGCAACAGAAAGATTTGTATTATTTTTACTTTATTTATTGTTTCTTCAATTTAACCCCCCTCCCCAGATGGTTCTTTTGTCTGTCTGCTCATTGTTTTGCTTTGCCTTCTCCAGGAGGCACCAGGAAAGAACCCAGAACCTCCCACGTGGGAAGCAAATGCCCAACAGTCTGAGCCAAATCCACTCCCACAGCACCCTTTCTTGATAAAAACACTGCAAAAGATCAGAATAGAAGGAAACTTTCTGAACATAATAAAGAGTATATATGAACAGCCCTAAGATAACATAATTTACAATGGTGAAATCCTAAAATATTTCCCTCTAAGATCAGGAACAAGACAAGGATGTCCATTATCACCCCTTCTATTTAACATAGACTTCGAAGTACTTGCTCGAACACTGAAACAAGAATGAGACATAAAAGGCATCCAAATTTGAAAGGAAGAAGTCAAAATTTCTCTATTTTCAGATGATAGGATACTATCCAAAGAAAACCCTGAAATTCTACAACAAAGCTTCTAGAACTTATAAATGAGTTCAGTAAAGTCGCAGGTTACAAGATCAATGCACAAAATCAGTAGCATTTCTATATACCAATAATGAGCAAGCTGAGGAGGAAATCAGAAATCAAATACCATTTACAATAGTAAATAAAAAAATCAAATACCTAGGAATAAATTTAACTAAAAATGTAAAAGACTTATACACAGAAAACTATACAACATTGTTCAAGGAAACCTAAGAAGTCCTAAATAAGTGATAGAATATTCCCTGTTCATGGATAGGAAGAATAAATATTATTAAGATGTCTATCCTACCAAAACTGATCTACACATTCAATGCAATCCCAATAAAAATCAACACATCATTCTTTAATGATCTAGAGAAACTAACTATAAAATTTACTTGGAAAGGAAAGAGGCCCTGAATAGCTAAAGACATACTGAAAAAGAAAAATGAAATTGGAGGAATCACACTACCTGAATTCAAAACATACTACAAATCTACAGTAGTGAAAACTGTATGGCATTCACACAAGGATACAAACACTAAAAAATTGAACCCAATTGAGAGTTCTGATATAGATTCTCATACATACAGCCATATGGTATTTGACAAGGCCACCAAACCTTCACAGCTCAGAGAGAATGGCCTTTTCAACAAATGGTGCCTGGAGAACTGAGTATCCATATGTAAAAGAATGAAAGAGAATTACCAATTCACATCTTATCTGAAAAATCAACTCAACATGGATCAAAGACCAATATATATGAGTGTAGACCATAAAGACTTGGAAAGCAATTTAGGGAAGCAGCTACATGATATTCTAGTAGGAAATTGCTTCATACACTCTACACCCAAAGCATGAGCAGCAAAAGAACAAATAGATGAATAGGACTTCTTCAAAATTTAAGCCTTCTGCACCTCAAAGGAGTTTGTTAAGAAAGTGAAAAGAGAGCCTACACAATGGGAGAAAATATTTGGTAACCATATATCTGATAGGGGACTTATATGTTGCATGTATGAAGAATTTCTATATCTTGAAATAAAAAGACAAGCAGCATATTTTAAAAATGGGAAGAAGATATAAAACAGAGATCTCTCTGAAGAAGGTATACAAATGGCTAATAAACACATGAAAAAATGCTCAAAATCACTAGGTGTTAGGGAAGTACAAATTAAAACAATGAGATACCATCTTACTCCCATCAGACAGGCAGCTATCAAAAAATCAGAAGACTACAATTGTTGGAGAGGATGTGGAGAAATGGTAACTGTCATGCACTGCTGGTGGGAATGTAGAAAGTTCGAGCCATTCTGGAGGACCATTTGGCGGTTTCTCAAAAAACTGGTTATAGATGTGCCTTATGACCCAAGAATTCCACTGCTGGGTATATACCTAGTAGATCTGAAAACAAGAACACAAACCAATATATGCACACCAATGTTCATAGCAGCACTATTCACTATTGCCAAGATTTGGAATCAACTGAAATGCCCATCAACAGATGAATGGATAAATAAAATGTGGTATATACATACAATGGAATACTACTCAGCTATAAGAAGAAATACAGTACAAACATATGTGATAACATGGATGAATCTTGAGAACTTTATGTTGAGTGAAGCAACCCAGGCATTGAAGGGCAAATACTACATGGCCTCTCTGATATGAAATAAGTAAACCAAGCTGTCTTATAGAGCTAGAGACTGGATGATAAACATAAAGGAATTTGAGGGGTAGACAATGGTTGCGAGCTGACACCTACATGGGTGAAATCTCTGATAAGCTGGAGGTAAGTATTTGTACAGGGAAGTGATAAAATGGTGGCATAGAGGTAACTTTGGGTGGGGCTTTGTGTGCTTGAGGGGGGTAGGGATGGTTGGATAGGCAGATTGCCCATGAAATTGGGAGGAGGGTGGGGGGAACATCGGAACATAGGAGATTGTCAGATATGTGGTTGAAATTATAGTGTAGATAAAATTCTTTAGAAAATACACTAAGGAAGGTTACCTGTTTAAGATGCTTAACAGGTGGCATCCGACACAGGGCAAACTCCTAGGGAGTTTGTGAGTGCCCATTTTTTCACAGTGGGTTATATCATTGGGTGGAGGACCATACAATGAAAGTGAAGGTATATCCATATCCTTGGGAGGACTGATGTTCTCAGACAGAGGGAATCATATCTCTTGAGAGAATAGGTGGCTCCAAGTGGGCTAGGGCAGTCAAGTATGTCAAGCCCTCAACATTGTTGCAAGTGTCTCTCAACATGGATCCTTCAAGTAATTAAGATTGATTGTCGTGTTTGCCCTGAGGGGAGGAGGAAAGAAGTGTTGAATAGATTATATCAGTGTAACGTGTGGGGCAATAGAAGTTCATGCAATGATGGATACAGGACATATTAATCTACACCAAAAATGTATAAAAGTATATAGGCTAAAATGCAAACCATAATATAAAATAAATGATAACTAAAAATTTGAAAAATTGTATAGTCAAATATATAAACTATAATGTAAACTCAAATGGAACCATGTGTGAAAGCTGTTGTTTCAATATGTGTACATCAGCTGCAGCAAATAAAGTAGGAACATGTAAAAAGATAATTGCTGGGGAAGTTACAAAGGGTTTGATGTTGCATATGTGGGAGTACCATATATTGTATATGTGAATGACTCTGATCTAAAACGTATGTGAAGACAAACTTAATAATTAGAAAAAAAGAAAGGATGTAGATGCTGAGGAAGAAATGGAAGAAATTATCTTGCCACTGTACATACAGGGCAGCACCTATAGCAGTGATGAAAGGCAAAATGTCAAAAACAAAGCTTTTTCATTTTTTCATTTTTTGATACCCCAATTTATTTTTCCTTTATTTAATTTTTCTAAATTACTATGTATTCTATATCTAACCTGTAAGCCAACCACTATATTCCAATTTACTATTAATGGAAACTGGCAATATATTAGGCTTCTTCTTTAAAAAAAAGAGATTTATTTATTTATTTATTTCTCTCCTCTCACCTCCCCACCCAAGTTTTCTGTTCTCTGTGTCTATTTGCTGCATCTTCTTTGTGCACTTTTGTTGTTGTCAGTGGCAGGGGAATCTGTGTTTCTCTTTGTTGTGTCAGCTTGTTTTGTCAGCTCTGTGTGCAGCACCATTCTTGGGCAGGCTGCACTTTCTTTCACACTGGGCAGCTCTCCTTACGGGGCACACCCCTTGCACATGGAGCTCCCCTATGTCGAGACATCCCTGTGTGGCACGGCATTCCTTGCGTACATCAACAATGCACATGGGTCAGCTCCACATGGGTCAAGGAGCCCCGGGGTTTGAACAATGGACCTCCCATATGGTAGATGGACACCCTAACCACTGGGCCAAGTCTGCCACCTAGGCTTCCTTTTTAAAGATGTTTTGGTCTGCAGTGAGATTCAACTATGTCAGGGAAAACACTGGTGTGGGGTGTTATTGATAGGGGCACATGGTTGGGAGGGAGTTCTCCAGGGCATGTATACAGGGTACATAAAAGTGTTTGGATATTTTCACAGTGGTTTCAGTTAAAAATGGCAACTGAGAGAGTGCTTAGTTCCTAGGCAGGGGAGCTCTATCACATTCCCCAATGGAACAGCAACTATCCCCCAGGTACAATGGCAAAGATCAATAAAGATGGATGGTTCAACCATGAGCCTTTGATCCTGATGGATCTGATTATGAGCCTGTGTGCCTGAAATATGAACTATGCTTAGATCTGCAGGGTGCCCAAAACTTACTTCCTGAGAGCCTCATGTTGCTCAAATATGGCCACTCTCTAAGCTAAACTCAGCCTGTAAATGCATTACATTTCCCCCAGTGTGGGACATGACTCCTGGGGATGAGCCTCTTTGGCACTGAGGGATTACTACCAAGCACCAGCTGATGATGTAACTAGAAAAAGACCTTGAATAAAAGGGTCAACTGAGACCAGCAGAATATCTCAGTCTTCATGTAATATCAGGTGTTAAAAACTGCTGTTTTTAAAGGAAAATATGATCCATGTATATTCTGTTAAGAAGAAACTCAACTTAGCAAAAGGACACAAACAGGTTGCAGTTAAGTGGCTGGGAAACTATTTTACATGCAAACAGTAACCAAACTGGGCAGATTTAGCTATGTAAATATCAAACAAAAATGACTAAATGCAAAACTGAGACAAAGAAAGACATTATAAATAAAAGGGATAGTATACCAAAAAGAAAGAACAGTCAAATATTTATGCACCTAATCAGAGTGCCCCAAAATACCTGAGGCAATACAGAGCACTCTGAGCAGGAAATCAAGAAACGAATTCCATTTACAATAGCAAACTTAAGAATCAATTATTCAGGAATATACCTAAGAATGTAAAGGACTTGCACACAGAAAACTACAGTCCATTGCTAAAGAATATTTCATGTTCATGTATAATCTCTAATATTGTGGCATTCATGCCTGTAATTTAAAAACTGCTTTTTGACCTTCAATAAAAGGGAGAAATCGAATGGACAAATGAGTTTATATGGCTTTGAGTCTCCGAAAAAGAGTCAGGTGGTCATCAGAGGTGTAATGCTTATGCATGCCTCAGCAGGGTACCAGAAACAGCCAAAGTAGACAGAAATCCAGGTACTGGTTCTCCTGAGGGCTATGGATACCTACAGGTTCTATGGTCATGGCAGATGGCTCTGGAGTTCAGGGCCATGTCATTTGGCCCTACTTTGGAATTTGTGTTCCTGAGTGTGATGGAGTTGGACTGATATGACCTTTCTACACATGCCTCTTCTGTTACTTTTATTGGACCTGTTGTTGGTGTTTGGGTTCATGTATACTCAGGAGACCTGAATCTCTGGACTGTCCATGTGATAGTCAGACCTTGAGCCTCAGCAGACTTGCAACTGTTACCCTCTGGTTTATTGGACTTACCCTGGCCATCTAACAGGAAGGTGAAGAAGATCAACCACCACACCAGGAATCCAAGAGTGCATACAAATGGAAGCAGGAGAATTTCATTCATCATCCATGTGGAATCTAAGTCCCCTCTTGATGTAGATGGGGACTGGACTTAACCATCCCAGGGTCCATAGGATGGAGAAATAGAGTATAGTTTAGAGTGGACTTACTGGTGTTCTACTGAGGTACTATATTGTTTAGTAAGGGAAGAAATTGTAATAATGATATGGAGAAAGAGGCCATGGTAGCTGCTGATGGTAGGGAGAGTGAAGAAGCGATATGATATGGGTGCATTTTCAGGATTTGGAGTTATCCTGGGTGGTGCTGCAGGGGCACATGCTGGACATTGTGTGTCCTGCCATGTCTCCTGGGTGGAATGGGGGTGAGTGTAGACTACAATGTAGACCACTGTCCATCTGATGCAGCAGTGCTCCAAAACATATTCACCAGGTGCAGTGAACGTACCACAATGATGGAAGAGTTTGTTTATGTGGGATGAGTTGGGTAGAGGGAGTGGGAGCTATATGGGGACCTCATAGTTTTTGAATGTAACAATTAAAAGAAAATAAAGAAGAAAAAATATTCAAAAAAGAAAAAGAAAAAAGTATAGGGGAAGAAAGTAGATGTGGCTCAACTTATTGGGCTCCCATCTACCATATGGGAGGCCCTGGGTTTGCTTTCTAGGGCTTCCGTGTGAAGGCAGGCTGGCCAGCACCCTCAGAGCACTGGTGGCCCATGCCCATGAAGAGCTGGCACAACAAAACGATGCAACAACGGGAGACAGACACAGAAGGGCATGTAGCAAATGGACACACAAAACAGAGAGCAAGCAAGTGGCAAGGGAGGGATAAATAAATAAAATAAATATTTTAAAAAAGGTATAGTGGATTCGCTTTTACCCCACCCAATCCTCCTCTCACATTTTCCCCTATTAAGAATTCTTACATTAACGTGATACACTTGTTACAACGGATTAACAAATATTCAGACATTGCTAGTAAACAAGGTCTATAGTTTACTTTATAATTTACACTCTGCATGATGCAATTGTATAGGTTTTGACAACATATATAATGGCCTGTATCCATCATTGCAATATCATGCAGAAAAATTCCAATGCCATAAAAATGTCCTATGTTTTTCCTAATATTCCCTGCCTCTCACCTCTGTACCTCTGGAAACTTCTAGCTTGATATTAGTGTTACAAGTTTTTCAATTACTACAGTAATTATTCTACTTTGGTCCATGGTTGCAATCCCCTATAATTTTTGTTGTAGATACTTTTTGTATTTGGGGATGGGGGTTGTTCATCATCACTGATTTGTTAGTTGTCCTGGGTGAATCTGATGAACTGGAGAGTAGTTTTTTGCAGCAATCTGCTGAGATTCAGGGCTCAACCAAATATGTAAGTCTCTGGGACATATATTTAAGTGATATATTGCTTACTATAGATTCAAATAAAAGGTGTAGAGCAATCATTTTCAGGGAAATGAAAAGAAATCTAACTCTGGTAACCTGAGGAATTATGTTTTCTATCATATATTCGAAGGTAATGCCCACAAATGGAGTGTTGATTTCATGGTCTTGTGGGCCCTGCATATTATGCCCAGATGTCTCTAGAACCCTCAGGAGCACCCCTATGAGAGGTTGTGTTTACTGTGACAGGGAGATCTGCCTGAGACTTGCATAAGCATAACCTCTGGAATGACCTGTCAAATCACTCTGAAATCTCTTAGCCATAAATTTTTTTTTGTTAATTCATTGTTTTTTTCTCTTTCTTCAAGGTCTGTTTCCAAATATATTGCTCATTGGTACTTGGTATTAATCTCCTTGTGCCAGGGAGGTCATTCCTGGAAGTCATATCCAAAGCCAGGGGGAATATAGTGAGTGTGATTTAAAGAGAGGCCACATGTAAGTAGCAATGAGATTTTCAGGAGGTAACTCTTAAACAATAGATATTAAGATATTAGGATAAATTTCAATTTTACGAGAATAAGTTTCATAAGTACAAGCATTAATATCAAGGTCTTGTATTGGTCTGTTTTCTTTCATTAGACACTGCCTATATATTCCAGAATTTCTTGCCACTCTATTTGATACAGTATCAGGACTTCCCAGGAAGGGAATTCAGTATTTTGTTGGTGTTAGCGTGAGTGATCAAATGAACACATACATATTCCATAGAGGCATGCCTCAGGTGCATCCTTCCCTACATTTCTCCTCTCCTCTGACAACATGCACCTCCTCTACCATAGTTGCCAAAATAACACTCCCACATTCCTCTACCTCCTCAGATTCACCTGTTCCTTCCTCCAGCCCTCCCCCAGCTGTATGGAGAGCCCACACCCCCAAACATGCCCAACTCACACTCCAGTATCATTGACACCACTCACATCAATGCACCACCATCACCCTCATCCACTGCCAAACAACCCCCATCCACTTTATCCTATATTCTGCCCCAATTTGGCATCAACTCACAAATCTCTACTAGTTAAACCTACACAAACAGGAGATCTCAAGCTACAGTTTTATGACTTACCTAATATACCCAAATAGTATTATTATTGCTTTCTAAGCCAAACTCAGAATGTAAATGCATTACCTTTCCCCCAGCATGGGACATGACTCCTGGGGATGAGCCTCTCTGGTGCTCAAGGATTACTACCAATCACTAACTGGTGGTGCAAGTAGAAAAAGGCCTCGAATAAAAGGGGGAAATGGTGAAGACAAATGAGTTTATAGGGCTAAGAGTCTTCAAAAAAGATTTCGGAGGTCATCAGAGGGGTTGTACTTATGCACACCTCAGCAGGATCCCAGAGACAGTCAAAGTAGATGCAACCCCAGGTACTGGTGCTCCTGAGGGCTATGGGAACACACAGGTTCTATGGCCATGGAATATGGCTCTGGAGTTCAGTGTCTTGTCAGTGGGCCCAATTTTGGAATTTGTGTTCCTGAGTATGATGGAGTTGGACTCAGATGTGACCTTTCTACACATGCCTCTTCTGTCACTTTTACTGAACTTGTGGTTGGCACTGGGGTTGGTGTATACTCAGACTTGAATCTCTGGACTGACCATGTGCTAGCTGGACCCTGAGCCTCAGCAGAGTTGCAACTCCTACTTTCCTGTTCATTGGACTTATCCAGTTCAGCTAACATGGAGGTGAAGATGGTCAACAGAGAACAGAGGGTGCCTACAACTGTCAGCAGGAGAATCACATCCATCAACTATGTGGGATCTAAGCTCCCTCTCAATATAGAGGTGGAGTGGTCATCACCATCCCAGGGTCCACAGGATGGAGAAATAAAATATGGATTAGAGCAGACTTACTGGTATTCTACTACAGAATTATTTTGACTAGTAATAGATGAAATTGTAGCATTGATGTGGAGAAAGTGTCCATTGTAGTTGCTGTGGGCAGCGAGAGGGAAGAAGAGATGAGATGTGGGGGCATTTTTGGGACTTGGAATTGTCCTAAATGGTATTTCATTGACAGATGCTGGACATTATGTATCCTGCCCTAACAGAATGAATGTACTGGGATGGAGTGTAAACTACAATGTAAACTTCTATCCATGCAGAGCAGCAGTGCTCCAAAACATATTCACCAAATGCAATGACTATTCCACAAAGATGAAAGAGGTTGTTGATGTTGGAGGAGTGGGGGTGTGGGGTATATGGAAACCTTTCATATTTTTTAATGTAACATTTTTTTTGTAATCTATGTAGCTTCAAAAAATACAATTAAATAATTTAAAAAAAAAGAATCTAAATGAGCTAGGATCCAAATCCGGTCCTTCTAAACATTAATGCTATTTTTTTCTGTTATAGTATATTGGTCCTCCATTTGAGTGACTTTCTAGATATACTTATTTGATTCATCTTGAAGGGGAACCCTTACTCAATGCTTTTCTTTCACAGTCTAGCATAGGCACCTGAAGACTTTCTATCTTAAGGTCCTTTTAAAATTATAAAACACATAGAGACATAGCTGCACATGTTTTAGTAGGGATTAACTGTTTCATAGTAGACATGGAGAGAACTTAGATAGTTATCCAAAACAGCTCTTTTATTTAAAGGGAAGTAAACCAGGAAAATGAAATAATATTCTTAAAGTTAAACAGCTATCCAGTAGAGGATCCAGGAATTGAACCAAGTTCTTCTCTCCCTGATGTTCTTACCACCAGACTCAGATGTCTCTATCACTGCTTAGAGTAAGCCTCTTGGGTAATGGAGCCTATCCAGTTGCCTAGGAAAGTGTAAAGCATGTCACAGTCATAGTTTCTCCACATCTTTGAAAGGGTGATGATGATATCATATCCTAGTCTTGTCACTCTCTGAGAAGTTTCTGTTTTCAGTTCACAGAATATTAGCTGAGACCAAGCAGGAAATTTTATCATAATTAAATGAATGTGAGATGTGAACAACAACTTCCTTTCAGGAAGTAGCTCCCTCTCTGCACAGGGGTGACAGTAGTGTGATTGGGTTTGAAATTTACAAATAGAAGGGGTTTTTAAATAGGAAAAAAAACACGCTTTCATACTTTTTAATTGCTATAGTTTCAGTTGCTGTTATTGCAAAGTCTTCTAGAGAATTTGATAAAAAATATCTTGGAAACTGTTGTGAAAAAAATGAGGTTAACTTCACTGGAGATTTCTTCTGCCTAGCTTTGACCAATTCATGTATTAAAGGCAGGCAGATAAATAGACGTGGCCTCTCTTATTTATTTATTTATTTATTTATTTATTTATTTATTTATTTATTTATTTATTTCTCTCCCCTTCCCCCCACCCCTGTGGTCTGTTCTCTGTGTCCATTTGTTGTGTGTTCTTCTGTGTCTGCTTCTATTCTTGTCAGTGGCATCGGGAATCTGTGTATCTTTTAATTTCGTCATCTTGCTGTGTCAGCTCTCTCTGTGTGTGGTACCACTCCTGGCCAGGCTGAACTTTCTTTCATGCTGGGCGGCTCTCCTTATGGGGCACACTCCTTGCATGTGGGACTCCCCTATGACGGGGACACCCCTGTGTGGTACAGCACTCCTTGCGCCCATCAACACTGCACGTGGGTCAGCTCCACATGGGTCAAGGAGGCCCTGGGTTTGAACCATGGACCTCCTATGTGATAGGTGGATGCTCTATCCACTGAGCCAAATATGCTTCCCTAGGTGGTTTCTCTTGATCCTAAATTTATTTGTTCTCCATTTTTTTATAGGCAGTGTCACAAACCCTGCTATAATATGTCTTTCCATCTTCTAGAATTTTTTCTTGTTTTTCTATGTCCTAGTCAGGGAAAGTAAAGCTAAATTCCTATCCAGCTAAGTTTGATTTAGGGCATCTGCTAAAATTACTTCAGGTGTTCTCATTTTTGGGTGTGGCCAACTGACACAAAGTATACATAAAGAAAATACCCATCAGTCATCAACACCAAAGGTGAGGTTGTGAATTTCCTTCCTCTTTTGAGTTTCTGTTAGCAACAAAGAAGACACAGTTTTTATCAACAGACCAAAGACTAGCTTGTGATATCTCACTTTCCAAGACCAGATTCATACAAATTACCTAGTGAGAGACTGCTTGGTATGCTTTGGCTAGAATATGGGACCCTGTAACCTATACTAAAGTGTCATTTTCTAGTGCTTTAGACAATAAAGAGTCTGAGGAATATTCATTTGCTTCTTTGTACTCCTCAATCTTTAATTAGAGAAGAATAAATATGAAATTTCCAAAGACCTAATGATTCAATTATCAACAACTATAATAGCAAGAACTATAATAATAGCTTACATTTATTATGTTATGTACACTGCTCTAGGCAATTTACATGCATTCATTGTTTAATCCTTGCAACATCTCTATGAGGTAGGTGCTATTATTCCATTTTACAGATGAAGAAATTCAGTTAAGGTGTGGTAAAGAGACTTGCCAAGACCACAGTACTTATTATGTGGCTAAGTCCAGATTTGCACCTAGGCAGTCTGCATTCAGAACCATACTCTTAATCAGGCAGGAGGAGCAAGCATTATCTGAATCTGTTCCCATATCCAAACTATGACTTGCATTCTAAGTCACTGTTGTTTGCAGTACTTAAAATTACAGAAGGAAAAGACATTTTAAGAAATTGTGATTCTTTTAAATTTTAAGCTCAATATGGTTCTTTGCATTTAATTTAATGACTTAATTATAAAGCAGGTGTGGCAAGATTGGGTGGTTGGTGACCTGCGTTCTAGCCTCAGATCTTCTATTAGCTAGTTTTGTCTTTAATCATCCTAGAAGTCAGTTTCCTTATTTGCGAGTTCATCATATGGTGAGTACCTACTATGTGACAGGCACTGTATGTGCTGTTAGAGAAAGAATGATTAAAAATATTGCAAAGCCACAGTAATCAAAATAGCTTAGTGCTCAAGCTGACCCACATGGCAAGGTGGCCCATGTGGAGAGCTGACCTGCACATTAAGCTGGCACAACAAAAGAGCCAAACAGGGGAAACAATGAGAGACCCAACAAACCAGGGAGCTTAGATGGCTCAAGCTATTGAGTGCCTCTCTCCCACATTGGAGCTCCCAGGATCAGTTCCCAGTGCCTTCTAAAGAGAAGATGAAACACAGAGAGCAGACAATAAGTGCAAACAAGGGGTGAATGAATAAATAAAAACAAACCTTTAAACAAAACCCAAAAACCAAAAAACCCAACAACAACCAAGAAACAGCCTGGTACTGGCACAAAATCAGACATAAAAATCAATGGAATCAAATTGAGAGTTCAGAAATCAACTCTCACACCTATAACCAATTGATTTTGGGTAAGGCTGCCAAGTCCACTCAACTGTAAAAATGGTCTTTTTAACAAATGGTGCTGCAAGAATTGGATGTTCACATGCAAAAGAATGCAGATGGACCTTTACCATATACATACATAAAAATCAACACAAAATTGATCATAGTCCTAAATATAGGGACCAAAACTATAAAACTCCTAGAATAAAATATGGGGAAGCATCTTTAGGGACTTGAGTTAGACAGTAGTCTCTTAGACTTTACACTAAAAGCATGAGAAACAAAAGAAAAAATGACAAAAGGGACTTCATAAAAATAAAAATTATTTTGTGCATTAAAGGACTTTGTCAAGACAGTGACAAGACAACGTACAGATTTGGAGAAAATATTAGGAAACCATATATCCAATAAAGGTTTAATGCCCAGAATATGTAAAGAAATCCTACAACTCAATGGCAAAAAGTTAAATACCCAATTAAAAAATGGACTAAAGACTTGAATAGACGTTTCTCCAAAGAAGATATAAAAATGGTCAAAAAGCAAATGAAAAGAAGCTCAACATCATGAGCAATAAAAGAAACACAAATCAAAACCGCAGTGAAATACCATTTCACAACTACTAGAATGGCTATTTTAAAAATGGAAAATAAGTGTTGAGAGGATGTGGAGAATTAGGAACAGACTTTCATTGTTGGTTGGAATGTAAAATGGCACAGTTGCTGTGGAAGGCATTTTAATGATTCCTATGAGGTGCAGAGGTGCCTAAAGATGTACTTACCAAATGCAATGGATGTGTCATGATGATGGGAACGAGTGTTGCTGGGGGGGGGGGGGGGAGAGGTGGGGTGGGGGGGTGGGGTTGAATGGGACCTCATATATATATTTTTAATGTAATATTATTACTAAGTCAATAAAAAAACACAAAAAAAATAAATTTAAGAAAGGAAAATAAAAAGAATTAATAAATGATCTGGCAATCCAAATTATAGTTATATATCCCAAGATTTGAGAGCAGGGACTCAAACATATTTGCACACTGATATTTATAGTGGCATTATTCCCAATTTCTAAAAGATTGAAGCAAATAAGTATCCATCAGCAGATGAATGGGTAAAAAATAGTGACATATTTATATAATAAGATAATATTCAGCTGTTAAAAGGAATGAAGTTCTGATGCATGCCACGGCATGGTTGAACCTTGAAGCCATCATGTTGAATGAAATAAGTCAGCCACAAAAGACAAATATTGTATGATCTCACTGATACAAAATAATTAGAATAAGAAAATTCATAGAGTCAGAAACTAGAATACAGGAATGGGGGTAGGGACTGGGGAGTTAGTGCTAATTTGTACAGAATATCTGTTTGGGATGTGGAAAAGTTTTGTTAATTAACATCACTAAATTATATACTTTAATGTCTTTAAAAGGGGGAAATTCCAGGTTGCATATATAGTACCATAGGACTGTACAACACTGTGACCCCTAATGGAAACTATGGAGTATAATTAATAGTGCAATTGTAATAATGTACATTCATCAATTTTAACAAAGATGCCATACTGATGTAACATGTTAATAATAGGGGGGTAAATGGGGCTCTATTTCCTGCATGATTTTTCAGTAAACCTACCACTTTTCTAATTAAGAAATAAATAAAAATGCTAAGGAATGTGGGAAGATGGTGATGGACTAACAGGCAGAGCTGAATGCTCTCACCAAAACAAAGAAGAAAGAGCCAAAACTGTCCAATGGACCTGCTTTGGGGTTTAGCAGATGAGAACAGTGCTATACAATTCCCAGGAGGGTGATGGACAGAAAGACCAAGAAACCAAAATGAGAAAGGTGAGTTTCCAAGAGCCCATGGTGACTGGGATAGGCTCCCCTCCCACATCCCCAAGATATTAAGCTGGGGTAAAACACCTGGCTTACTGCAGCTGACTGAGAGGGAAACCCATATCTTCCTCCCTGGCAACAGTTTCAAGGGAAAAGGGAAGTGAGGTCACGATACTTTCTTTCACTGAATTTGGCAAACAGAGACTGCTATGAATCTCCACTCTGGAGGTTCAACCCAGGAACATAGGGAAGCCCAGAGTGAAACACCTCCATGGAAAGGTGCACTGACTAGCACCATCTGCTGGCTGGTCTGATAATTGCAAGGACAAAAATTGTTCTCAGTGGTCTCTGTTTCCAACCCTTGGGAGAAAATCTGCAACCCACTAGTGAGTCCCTAGCATAATTTTGAAAATGTAAGCTGGGCAATTTTAAAGACTGAGAATAACTTGAACCAAATATCAGAGAGGAGCTGTGGAAATAGAATTTTGAAAAAAAATAAGAGAGAGAAATTAACCATCAGAGTAAATTCAGCAACATATTCAGATGCCTGAACATCAGCAAAATATTACAAGTCATATTAGGAAAGAGGAAGAGATGACCCAGCCAAAATAAACCAAATATCCTGAAGAGATACAGGATTTAAAATATTTGACCAGTGAAAATCACAAAATTCCCCTAAATCACTTCAAAGAATTTAAAGAAAATATGACCAAAGAAATATAGTATAATAAGATGACACTGGGAAAGCATTAAGAAAAATTTGAAAGCTTGTAAAGAAAAGTAACAGAACTTATGGGAATAAAAGACATGGTGGGTGAGATTAAAAATACATTAGAGGCACATAGGAGCAAATTTAAATTGCTTGAAGTCAGAATTAGTGATTTTGAAGACAGAACATCTGAACTAGAAAAGACAAGAGAATAGAAAGTGGAGAGAATGGAAAAGAATGGAACAGAGTCTCAGGAAATTGAAAGATAACATGAAACACATATTCACATTATTGGCGTCCCAGAAAGAGAAGAGAATGGAAAAGGTGTAGAAAGAATATTGGAGGAAATATGACTGACAACTTCCCAACCCTTATAAAAGTCATAAATATCAATATCCAAGTAGGGCAATGCACCCCAAACAGAATAAATCTGAATAAACCTACCTGTGACTCCTACTATTCAGAATGACAACCATCAGAGATAAAGAGAATTCTGGGTGGGGGACTTGGCCCAGTGGTTTGAGCATCCATCTACCTCATGGGAGGTCTGTGGTTCAAACCCCGGGCCCCCTTAACCTGGGTAGAGCTGGCCCATGTGCAGTGCTGATGCACACAAGGAGTGCCCTGCCACACAGGGGTGTCCCCCGTGTAGGGGAGCCCCACATGCAAGGAGTGCACCCCTTAAGGAGAGCCACCCAGCACAAAAGAAAGTGCAGCCTGCCCAGGAATGGTGCTGCACACACGGAGAGTTGACACAACAAGATGATGCAACAAAAAGAAACACAGATTCCCATGCCACTGACAACAGAAGCAGACAAAGAAGAAAATGCGGCAAATAGACACAGAACAGACAACCGGGGGGGGGAGGGGAGAGAAATATAAATAAATAAATAGATAGATAAATAGATAAATAAATCTTTTAAAAAAAAGAGAGAGAGAATTCTGAAAGCCAAAGAGAAAAGCAATGCATCACATACAAGGGAAAAGCACTAAGATTAAGTGCCAGCCTCTCATCAGAAACCATGGAAGTGAGAATAAAGTGGTATAATGTATTTTAGGTACTGAAATAGAAAAAATTCCTGCCAAGAATTATGTATCTGTCACAGCTGTCCTTCAAAAATGAGGGTGAGTTCAAAGTCTTCTCAGACAAACAAAAACTGATAGAATATATTACCAAAAGTCCATATATACAAGGATACTAAAGGGGAGGGTGGTGCTGCAGCCTAAAAGGAAAATAAAATTGTGATTTAAGTTTCTTGGATATAACATCTATCAAGTATAGTACTAACTCTAGGTTTGAATAGAAGGGATAGAAAAGCCAGCTGTAGGGAAACATCAAACGAGTCCAACTCTTTCACACTGGGGAGCAAAAAGTCCAAAGTAGGGAACACTAGCAGGGTGCCAAACTCCTGATCTGTCTGCCCTGCCTAAAGTGTCTGGATCTCTCTGGAGCCCTCAGGATTTCTGCTATTTGAGGAAATATTTAATGTGGCAGTCAATGAGATCCTGCTTAGAAGTGCATAAGCATAACTTCTGGAATGACCTCCTGACTTTGAAATCTAATAGACATAAAAGTTCATTTGTATTTACCCTTTCCCCCTTTGGGTCAAGGTCTTTTTCCAGGTGCATTGATAGTGCTTAGTAATAATCCCTCAGTGCCAGGGAGGCTCATTCCTGGGAGTTACATTCCATGCTGGGGGGAATATAATGCATTTATATGCTGAGTTTGGCTGAGAGAGAGGCCACATTTGAGCAACAAGGAGGCCCTCAGGAAATAACTCTTAGGCAACATATAATACTAGGCTAAGTTTCAATTTAAAAAGAAAAGGGTCATAAGTATAGCCATCAATATTAAGGGCCCATCACAGTGTCCATCCTCCATCACTAGGCACTGCCTCTCTATCTGGGGGATTCTTGCTGTCCCAATGTTGTACGTTTAACCACAGACTTGCAAATCCCCAGAGTTCACCTGCTCCTTCTCCTGACCCTCCCTTCAGTTGCATGAATAGTCCACCCCAAACTCCTCACCCTAACCACTTCACAGACCAGTTCCATTGAACCCAGTAGCACCACTTTACCACTGTCATGCCCATCCACTGCACAACTCCACACTTCCACCTTATCATAGATTTTGCACATATGGGCATTGGCTCACAATCCTTTACCCACTTTGTGTCTCCTGTAGACCAATCTTCCAGACTCTCTTTGAGTCTGCTGAATTTGCTTAATACATATCAAGGAGGTCATGTAATATTTGTCCTTCAGTGCCTGGCTTGCTTCACTCAACATAATGTCTTCAAGATTCATTATGTTATCCTGTGAGTTAATACTGCATTCCTTCTTTCAGCTGGGTAATATTCTATTCTATGTATATACCTCAGTGTGCTTATCCACTCATTTGTTGATGGATATTTGGGTTGCTTCCAACTTTTGACAATAATAAATAATGTGGCTATGAACATTGGTGTGCATATATCTGTTCATGTCCCTGCTTTCAATTCTTCTGGGTATATACTCAGTATCAGGATTGCTGGATCATATGGCAGTCCTATAGTTAGCTTCCTGAGTAACTGCCAAACTGTCCTCCACAATGGCTATAATATCCTACATTCTTAACAGTAGATAAGTGTTCACTTTCCTCCACATCTTCTTCAGCACTTGTAGTCCTCTGTTTTTTTGTAAATAACCACCAGTCTAATGGGTGTAAGATGATATGTCATTTTAGTTTTGATTTGCATTTCTCTAATAGCTAGAGATGTTGAGCAGCTTTTCATGTGATCTTTAGCCATTTTTATTTCTTCTTTGGAGAAGTGTCTATTCAAATCACTTGCCCATTTTAAAAATTATTTGTTGGTCTTTATATTCCTGAGATGTAGGATTTCTTTATATATGCTGGATATTAGGGTTCTGTCAATAGATATTTACCAAATATTTCCTCCCATTGAGTTGGCTGCCTTTTCACTTTCTTGATACACCCTTCTGAGGTGCAAAAAGTTTTTTTAATTTTGAGGGGGGACCATTTATCTAAATTTTTTTGGTTGCTTGTTCTTTGGGGGTCAAATTCATGAAAACATTTCCTACTATAATGCCTTTCAGATATTTCACTACATTATCTTCCAAGATCGTTATGGTCTTGGCTCTTATACTTAGATATTTGATCCATCTTGAGTTAATGTTTGTATAGGGCATGAGATGGTGTTCTCCTCATTCTTTTGGATATTGATATCCAGTTCCCCCAAGATCATTGCTGAAAAGGCCATTCTTTTCCAGTTGATTGGACTTGGTGGCCTTGCCAATTATATGTTGATGATATATGCAAAGATCTGTATTAGAACTCTGAATTCTCTTCCATTGGTCAGTATATCTATCCTTGTACCAATACCATACAGTTTTGACCACTGTTGCTTTGCAGTATGCTTTATTTAAAGTCACATAGCATGATTCCTCTGATTTCATTTTTCTTTTTCAATATGTTTTACCTACTCAAGTCCCCTTGCCCTTACAAATAAATTTCATAGTTAGCTTTTCCAATTTTGTGGAAAATGCTATTATAATTTTATTGGGATTGTGTTAAATCTGTAAATCAGTTTGTTTAGGAGAGACATCTTATTGGTGTTTACTCTACCTATCCATGAACAGGGAATATTCTTCCATTTATTTAGGTCTTCTTTGATTTCCTTTAGCCATGTTGTACAGTTTTCTGCATAAACGTATTTAAGATCTTTAGTTAAATTTATTGCTAGGTATTTGATTCTTTCAGGTGCTATTGTAAATGGATTTTTTTTGCTTGATTTCCTCCAAGAGTGATCATTATCAGTGTACAGAAATGTTATTGATTTTTCACATTAATCTTATTAGGTGTGACTTTATTGAACTCATTTACAATCTCTAGAAGCTTTTTATTTTTATTTATTTATTTTTTAAAATATTTATTTATTATTATTTTTTAATTACATTAAAAAAAAAATATGAGGTCCCATTCAACCCCACCGCCCCCGCCCCCCACTCCCCCCACAGCAACACTCTCTCCCATCATCGTGATACATCCATTATACCTGGTAAGTTCATCTCTGAGCATCACTGCACCCCATAGTCAATGGTCCACATAATAGCCCAGACTCTCTCACGTTGCATCCAGTGGGCCCTGGGGGGATCTACAGTGTCCCGTAATTGTCCGTGAAGCACTATCCAGGACAACTCCACGTCCCGAAAACGCCTCCACATCTCATTCTAGAAGCTTTTTAGATTTCTCAGAGATTTCTATGTAAAGGATCATGTCATCTACAAATAGTGAAATTTTTAGTTTTGCCTTTCCAATTTTTATTCTTTTTATATCTTTTTCTTGCCTAAGTGCTCAAGTAAGTAAGTCTAACATAATGTTAAATAAGAGTGGTGACAGTGGGCATCTTTGTCTTGTTTCAGATCTTAGAGGGAAAGCCCTTAGTGTTTCATCATTGTAAATGATCTTAGCTGTGGATTTTTCATATATACCCTTTTCATACTGAGGAAGTTTCCTTCTATGCCTATCTTTTGAAATGTTTTTTATTAGGAAAGGGTGCAGTATTTTGTCGAATGCTTTTTCTGCATCTATAGAGATGATCATGTGATTTTTTCTTTCAATCTGTTTATGTTATGCATTACATTGATTGATTGTCTTATGGTGAACTTCCCTTGCATACCAGGGATGAAACCTACCTGGTCATGGTGTATAATTCATTTGATGTCCTGTTGAATACAGTTAGGAAGTATTTGTTGAGGATTTTAGCATCTAGGTTCATTATGGTGATTTGTCTGTAGTTTTCCTTTGTTGTGGCATCTTTGAGTGGCTTTGTTCTTAGGGTGATGTTGGCATCATAGAATGAGTTAGGCAATGTTCCCTCAGCTTCTAATTTTTGGAGGAATTTAAGCAGAACTGGTGTTAGTTCTTTCTGGATTGTTTCTTAGAATCCAACTGTGAAGACATCTGGTCCTAGGCTCTTCTTAGTTGGGAGATTTTTTATGACTAACTCAATCTTATTACTTGTGATTGATCTGTTTAGTTCATCAATTTCTTCTTTCATCAATGTAGGGTTCTTGTGTTTTTCTAGGCATTTGTCCATTTCCTCTAAGATACCCATCGTTTTGACATACAATTCTTCAAAGTATTCTCTTTTGATAACTCTTTATTTCTGTGGGGACAGTGGTGATAACCCCTTTCTCATTTACTTTTTGTGTTTTTGCATCTTCTTTCTTTTTTCTTTGTTAGCCTACCTAAGGGTTTGACAATTATATTAATCTTTTCATAGAACTATCTTTTGGTTTTGCTTATTTTTTCTAATGCTTTCTTATTTTCAATTTCATTTAGCTTTGCTCTAATTTTTATTTCCTTCATTCTAATTGCATTGAGATTAGTTTGTTTTTCTTTTCCAAATTCCTCTAGATGTGCAGTTAGGTCTTTGATTTTATCTCTTTCATTTTTTAAATTATAGGCATTTATGGCTATGAATTTCTTTCTCAGCACTGATTTTGCTGCATCCCATTGGTTTTGATGCATTGTATTGCTATTTTCATTCTTTTCAAATTATTTATTGACTTCTTTTGTAATTTCCTCCTTGTCTAAGAGTGTGTTGTTTCACTTCCATATCTTTGAGCCTAATTTGGTTCTCTGTCCTTTACTGATTTCCAGATTCATTCCATTGTGGTCAGGGAAATTGCTTTGTACAATTTCAATTGTCCTGAATTTGTTGAGTGTTGTTCTGTGGCCTAGCATGTGGCCTATTCTGAAGAACGATCCATGTGAGTTAGAGAAGAATGCACAATCTGGTGTATTTGGTTTGAATGTTCTGTACATGTCTATTAGTTTATGATCTACTTATGTATTAGTCAATGTCTCTGTTTTTTCCTTAATACTCTGTTGCACTGTTCTGTAAATGGTGGTAATGTTGTACTAAAGTCCCCCTCTATAATTGTAGAATCATCTATTTTTCCACTTAGTTTTTCCAATGTTTGCTTCATGTATTTTGAGCCTCCCTGATTAGGTGTGTAAATGTTTATCATTGTTATTTCTTCTTGAAGGTTAACCCTTTTATTAATATATAGAGTCCTTCTTTGTCTCTTACTATAGTTTTGCTTTTAATATCTATTATGTCCAATATTAGTATAAGTACTCTTGCCCTTTCTTGATGATTGCTTGCATGTAAAATTGTTTTCCAACCATTCACTTTTAGCCTCCTTGTGACCCTGTGTTTAAGGCAAGTTTCTTGTAGACAACATATAGATGGATCATATTTCCTTATCCATTCTGCCAATCTGTGTCTCCCGATTGGAGAGTTTAATCCATTTAGCATTCAATGTTATTACTCTCAAGGGATAACTTACATTAGGCATAGTATCTTTAGGTTTATTTATGTCATATATTGTTTTTATTTCTCTTTTTATCTTTTTAGTTATTGTTACCAATAACTTGCTTTGCTACACTCTCCTCCAATCATTCCCTTCTGTTGTTTTTTTATTTTCCTTTCAACCCTTAGAATTCCCTTTAGTATTTATTTAAGGGCACGTTTCTTGTTGACGAACTCTTACTTGATTTCTATTTATCTGTGAATAATTTGAACTCACTTTCATTTTGAATGCCAGCTTTGCTGGATATAGAATTCTTGACTGGTAGTAATTTTCTTTTAGCATATTAACATGGCATATTTCTGAATTCTTACCTCCATTGTTTTAGATGAGAAATCAGCACTTAATCTTATTGAGTTGTATGTGATGGATCTCTTTTATCATGCTGCTTTCAGCATTTTCTCTTGAGCACTGGACAATTTGACAAGTATAGGTCCTGTGGTAGACCTGTTAAAGTTTTGTACAGTATGTGGTATGCTGTGCTTCCTGGACATGTACATCCATGTTCCTCAATACATATGGGAAATTTTCAGCCACTATGTCCTCCTACACTCATTCTGCCCATATTCCATTCCCTTCTCCCTCTGGGATGCCTATAATATATATGTTTGTGTATTTTGTGTTGTCATTCAAATCCCTATGTCCCTGTTGGACTTGGACTTTTCTGTCTTTATATCTATCTATTCTACTATTTGTATGATTTCAGATGTACAGCCTTCTACATTGATTCCTCTGACTGTTCAAATCTGCTCTTACATAATGCCAGTGTACTTTCGATTAATTGAATTCTGTCATTCATCACCATCATATGGTTTATATTTTCATTTATGTTTATAATTTCGTCAATACATGCTCCCAATATCATCTTAATATCCTTAATCTCTTCCTTCACATCATTAAGTTGATTCATGATATTTGTTTGAACATCTCTGATTAGTTGTTACACATTTTCCATCTCCTTCTGTTTTTTCAAAAAATTTTGTCTATTAATATTTTAATGTTATATTAAAAAAATATGAAGTCCCTATATACCCCGCACCCCCATCACCACACTCTTCCCCACATAACAACATCTTCCTCCATCATCATGAGACATTCATTGCACTTGGTGAATATATCACTGAGCACCACTGCACCTCATGGTCAGTGGTTCACACGATGGCCCACACCCTCCCACAGTCCACCCAGTGGGCCATGGGTGGACATACAATGTCTGGTAACTGTCCCTGCAGCATCACCTAGGACAACTCCAACCCCGGAAAATGACCCCACATCACATCAGTTCCTCCCACTTCCTACCACCAGCACCCACCATAGCCACTTTCTCCACACCAATGCAACATTTTCTTCTATTACTAATCACAATAGTTGATGAATAGAATATCAGTAAGTCCACTCTAATCCATACTCTATTCCTCAATCCTGTGGACTTTAGAATGGTTGTGTCCACTACACATCTATATCAAGAGGGGGCTAGATTCCACATGGATGCTGGATGCAGTCCTCCTGCTTTCAGTTGCAGGCACTCTTGGCTCCCTAGTGTGGTGGTTGTCCTCCTACACCTCCATGTTAGCTGAGTGGGTAAGTCCAATAAACCAGAGAGTAGGAGTTGCAAGTCTATTGAGGCTCAGCGACTGGCTATCACATGGTCAGTCCAGAGATTCAGGTCCCCTGGGTACACATTAAAACCCAACACCAACAACACTTCCGGTAAAAGTAACAGGAGAGGCTTGTGGACAAAGATCACACCTGACACCAGCTCCATCACACAGAAACACAAACTCCAAAGTAGGGCCAACTGACATGGCACTGAATTCCATCTGCCATGACCATAGAACCTGTAGGTCTCTGTAGCCCTCAGAAGAACCAATACCTGGGGTTGTATCTACTTTATCTGTCTCTGAGACTCTGCTGAGGTGTGCATAACTCAACCCCTCTGAAAACCTCCTGGCTCTTTTTGGAGACTCATAGTCATATAAATTCATTTGTCCTTTCCATTTCCCCCTTTTATTCAGGTCAAAAAGAATTTTAACTCCTGGTATTAAATGTAGACTGAGATATTCTGCTGGTCCTAGTTGACCCTTTTATTCCAGGTCATTTTCTAGTTACATTATCAGCTGGTGCTTGGTAGTAATCCGTCAGCACCAGGGAGACTCATCCCCAGGAGTCATATCCCATGCTGGGAAAGGCAACACATTTACATGCTGAGTTTGCCTTTGAGACTGGCCACATTTGAGCAACATGGAGGCTCTCAGGAGGTAACTCTTAGGCACACTGCAGCTCTAGGCCTTGCTCTTATTTCAGATGTAAGGCTTACAAGCATAGTCATTAGTATCAAGGGTTCATTGTTGGACCTTCCTTCTGTTTTGGTCCTTGTCATTGCATTTGGGGAATTGTTTCTGTTCCTTTAGGGACTATGATAGAGCTCCCCTGGTTAGGAACTCAGTACTCCCTCAGTTGTTTTTAATTGTAACCAGTATGAAAATATCCAGACATTTTTATGTACCCTGGATATATGCCCTGGAGAACTCCCTGCCAACCATGCGTCCCCTGTCAATAACATCCCACATCAGTATTCCTTCCCTGCCATTGTTGAACCTCTCTATGATCCAACACTTCAAAAATGAAGCCCAATATATTGCCAGGTTTCATTAATAATAAATTAGCATATAGTGATGAGTTTAAATGTGAGATATAGAATACATATTAATTTAGAAAAATTAAGGTAAAAATAAATGGGGGTATCAAAAATTAGAAGATGCAAAAGCTTTGTTGTTTTATTTTATTTTTTTATTCATTTTTTTAAAAAAATATTACATTCAAAAAATATGAAGTCCCATTCAACCCCACCGCCCCCACCCCCCACTCCCCCACAGCAACACTCTCTCCCATCATCATGACACATCCATTGCATTTCATAAGTACATCTCTGGGCATTGCTGCATTATATGGTCAATGGTCCAAATCATAGCCCACACTCTCCCACGTTCCATCCAGTGGGCCCTGGGGTGATCTACAGTGTTCCATAATTGCCTGTCAAGCCCCACCCAGGACAATTCCAAGTCCCAAAAATGCCTCCACATCTCATCTCTTCCTCCCAACCCCACAGCCAGCAGCCACCATGGCCACCCTTCCCACACCAATGCCACATTTTCTCTGTGGACATTGAATTGGTTTTGTCCATTGCACATCTATGTCAAGAGGGGGCTTAGATTCCACATGGATACTGGATGCAATCCTCCTGCTTTCAGTTGTAGGCACTCTAGGCTCCATGGTGTGGTGGTTGACATTCTTCAACTCCATGTTAGCTGAGTGGAGTAAGTCCAATAAATCAGAGTGTAGGAGTGGAAGCCTGTTGAGGTCAGGGCGTGGCTATCATATTGTCATTCCAGAGATTCAAATCCCCTAGATATATCTTAAACCCCAGCACCAACTACAATTCCAGTAAAGGAGCATGAAAGTCTTGTGAAAAGAGATCCCATCTGTGTCCAGTTCCATCACACAGAAACACCAGCTCCAAAGAAGGGCCAACTGACATGGCAATGAACCCCATCTGACATGACCATAGAACTCGTGGGTCTCTTTAGCCCTCAAAAGAACCAATACCTGGGGTTGTATCTACATTACCTGTCTCTGAGACTCTGCTCAGGTGTGCATAAGGGCAATCCTTCTGACAACCTCCAGACTCTTTTTTAGAGACTCATAGCCATATAAACTCATTTCTCCTTTCCATTTCCCCCTTACATTAAGTCAAACAGCATTTTAAAGTCCTGTTATTATATGTAGACAGAGATATTCTGCTAATCTGCATTGAACCTTTAATTCAAAGTATTTTCTAGTTGCATCAGCAGCTGGTATTTGGTAGTGATCCCTCAGTGCCAGGGAGGCTCATCCCCGGGTGTCATATCTCACGCTGGGGGGAATGCATTGCATCTTCATGCTAAGTTTGGCTTCGAGACCGGCCACATTTGAGTAACATGAAGGTTGTCAGGAGGAAACTCTCAGGCACAGTGCTGCTCTAGGCCTTGTTCCTATTTCAGGCGTATAGGATCACAAGCATAGTCATTAGTATCAGGGGCCCATTGTTGGACCCTCATTCCTTCCTGATTCTTACCGTTGCACCTGGGGGACTGCCAGTGCTCCCCTAGGGACCACAACAGAGCACCCCCGGCCAGGAACCCAGTACCCCCCCAGCTGTTGTTTTAATTGTTTTCACTATGAGTATATCCAATCATTTCCATTCACCCTGGACACATGCCCTGTATAACTCCCTGTCAACCATATATCACCTGTCAATAACAGCCCATACCAGTATTCCTCTGCTGCCATTGTTGAAGTACTCTGTGATCCAAAACTTCCTGAAAAGTGAAGCCCAATATAATGTTAGGTTCCCTTACTAGTAAAATGGAATATAGCAATGAGATTAAAGGTTAGATATAGAATACTTATTGATTTGGAAAAATTCTACATCCTATCTTTTTCTTTTCTTTTTTCCTAATTATTGAGCTTCTCTTCACAAGAGCCTTAGATGACAGTAATTCATATATACAATATACAGTACGTCCACACATCCACCATAAAACCTTTTCCCTTCCACAAAGATAATCTTTTAACTTATTCATACCATATTTACTGAAACTGATGTACAGACTCTGAGACAATAGCTTTCAAACAAGGTGATATCTGTGCTTACATTGTGGTCCATGCTTTAGGTTATACAGTTTTCTAAATTTTTTAGTTATCCTATGTTTTACATTATGGTTTACATTATTAGTCTGTCGTCCCCTATATGTTTTTGGTGTAATATTACATGTTTTATATCCATCCTTGTGTACTCTCCTGAAAATCCTCTCTTGCCCCCACATTTACCTTGGTTCCATCCATTCAAGATCCATTTTCCCCTCCCCTTGGGGCCCACAGCGACAGCCAATCTCCATTTCCCGAGGAGCCACGTCCAGAGATACTTGCAACAGTGTTCAGGGTCTGACTTGCTCAGCTGCCCTAATGCCCTGGGAGACACCCTTTCTCTCGAGAGATACAGTTCCCTCTATTTGATGGCATTAGTCCTCCCCAGGATGTGGGTCCATCCCCACTCGCACTACATGGGTCTCTACCCAATGGTACAACCGACCCTGGCAAAATGAGCATTCAGACATTCCCCAGGAGTCTGTCCCACGTCAGACCATCTCCTCTGAGCGTCCTAAACAGGTAACCCTCCTAATCATATTTTGATACGGTTTTCTCTGCATTTTACTCTCAACCAACACCTGACAATCTCCTATGTTCATATGTTGCCCCTCCCTCCCCCCAATTTTTTGGGCAATATTACCCATCTGCCCATCCCCAGTCCCCCTCAAACCCACAAAGCCCCACCCAAAGGCAACCCCATGCCCCCATTTTATCTCTTCTTTGTGCTCATACTTACCGCCAGCTCATCATAGATTCCAACTCTGCAGACGTCAGCTAACATCCTTCCTCCAACCCCCAGTTTCCTGTAAGCCTATCTTCCAGTCTCTAGCTCTCTCAGGCAGCTTGCTTATTTCATATCATTGAGGTCATGTAGTATTTGTCCTTCAATGCCTGGGTTGCTTCACTCAACATAAAGTTCTCAAGATTCATCCATGTTATCACGTGTGTTTGTAGTGTATTTGTTCTTACAGCCGAGTAGTATTCCATTGTATGTATATACCACATTTTATTGATCCACTTATCTGTTGATGGGCATTTGGGTTGATTCCAACTTTTGGCGATAGTGAACAATGCTGCTATGAACATTCGTGTGCATATATGGGTTTGTGTCCTTGTTTTCAGTTCTGCTGGGTATATACCCAGCAGTGGTATTGCTGGGTCATATGGCAAATCTATGGTTAGTTTTTTGAGAAACCGCCACACTGTCCTCCAGAATGGTTGGATCCTTCTGCATTCCCACCAGCAGTAGATGAGTGTTCCCATTTCTTCACATCCTCTCTAGCATTTGTATTCTTCTGTTTTTTTCATAGCTGCCAATCTTATGAGTAAGATGGTATCTTATTGTAGTTTTGATTTCCATTTCCCTGATAGCTAGAGATTTGGAGCATTTTTTTTCATGTGCTTTTTAGCCATTTGTATTTCTTCTTTGGAGAAGTGTCTGTTTAAATCTTTTTCCCATTTTTTAAATGAGTTGTTTATCTTTTTATTTTCAAGATATATGAGTTCTTTATATATGCAAGTTATAAGTCTCTTATCGGATATATGGTTGCCAAATATTTTCTCCCATTGTGTAGGTTCTCTTTTTCCTTTCTTGACAAACTCCTTTGAGGTGCAGAAGGCTTTAATTTTGAGGAAGTCCCATTTATCTATTTGTTGTTTCGCTGTTCGTGCTTTTGGTGTGATGTTCCTGAAGACATTTCCTATTGCAAGGTCCTGTAGATGATTCCCTACACTGCTTTCCAAGGTCTTTATGGTCTTGACTCTTATATTTAAGTATTTGATCCATCGTGAGTTGATCTTTGTATAAGGTGTGAGATGGTAATCCTCTTTCATTCTTCTACATATGGATATCCAGTTCTCTGGGCACCATTTTTTGAATAGGCCATTCTCTCCCAGTTGAGGGGGTTTGGTGCCTTTATCAATTATTTTATTACTATATATGAGGATCTATACCAGAATTCTCAATTAGGTTTCATTGGTCTGTGTGTCTCTCCTTGTGCCAATGCAATGCTGTTTTGATGACTGTAGCTTTGTAGCATATTTTGAAGTCCAGTAGTGTGATTCCTCCCATTTCGTTTTTCCATTTCAGTATGTCTTTTCTTAATCGAGCACTCTTTTCTTTCCAAGTAAATTTCATACCTAGTATTTTTAGTTCCTTAAAAAATTATGTGTTTATTTTCATTGGGATTGCATTGAATGTGTAGATCAATTTTGGTAGGATAGACATCTTAATTATATTTATTCTTCCTATCCATGAACAGGAAACCTTCTTCCATGTATTTAGGTCTTGTATGATTTCCTTGAACGGTGTTGTGTAGTTCTCTGTGTATAAGTTTTTTACATCATTAATTGATTTTATTCCTAGGCATCTTATTTTTTATATAATATTATAAATTGTTTTTTTTCTTGTTTTCCTTCTGAGCTTGCTCATTATTGATGTACAAAAATGCTACTGATTTTGCACATTGATCTTTTAACCTGCGACTTTACTCAACTCATTTATGAGTTCTAGAAGCTTTGTTGTAGACCTGTCAGTGTTTTCTATGTATAGGATCATGTCATCTGCAAATAATGAAATTTTGACTTCTTCCTTTCCGATTTGAATGCCTTTAACATCTGGTTCTAGCCTCAGTGCTTGAGCAAGTTCTTCTAAGACAATGTTAAATAAAATAGGTGATAGTGGGCATCCTTGTCCTGTTCCTGATATTAGTGGGAAAGATTTTAGTATTTTACCACTGTAAATGATGTTGGCTGTGTCTATTCAATATATACTCTTTATCATATTTAAAAAATTTCCTTGTATTCCAATCATTTGCAAGGTCTTTATCAAGAAATTGTGCTGCATTTTGTCATATGCTTTTTCTGCATCTATAGATATAATCGTGATTTTTTTCCTTCAATCTGTTTATATGGTGTATTACATTGATTGATTTTCTTATGTTGAACCACCTTTGCATACCAGGAATGAATCCCAATTGGTCATGGTGTATAAATCGTTTAATGTGTTGTTGAATATGGTTAGCAAGTACTTTTGTTGAGCATTTTTGTGTCTATGTTCATTACAGAAATTTTTCTGTAATTTTCCTTTCTTGTGGTGTCTGTTTGTCTTTGGTACTAGGGTAATGTTGGCATCAGAGAAGGAGTTAGGCAATTTCCTTCTGTTTCGATTTTTTGGAAGATTTTCAGCAGGATTGGTGTTAGTACTTTCTGGAATGTTTTGTAGAATTCTCCTGTGAAGCTGTTTGGCCCTGGGCTCTTCTTAATTGGGAGGTTATTAATGACTGATTCTATCTCTTTACTTCTGATTGGTTTGTTGAGATCATCAATTTCTTCTTTCATCAATATAGGCTGCTTATATATTTCTAGGAATTTGTCCATTTCCTCTGAATTGTCATTTTTGTTGGAATATAGTTTTTCAAAGTATCCAATTATGATAGTCTTTATTTCTGTTGGGCCAGTGGTGATATCTCCTTTCTCATTTCTTATTTTGTGTATTCGCATCTTCTCTCTTTTTTTCTTTGTTATTCTTGCTAAGGGTTTGTCAATTTTATTGATCTTCTCTAAAAACCAACTCTTGGTTTTGTTTATCTTTTCAAGTGCTTTCTTATTTTCTATTTAATTTAGTTCTGTTCTTATTTTTGTTACTTCTGTCTTTCTTTCCTGTGGGGTTACTTTGTTGTTTTTTAATAATTCCTCTAAATGTGCAGTTAGTTCTTCAATTTTTGCTCTTTCTTCTTTTTTGATGTATGAATTTATGGCTATAAATTTCCCTCTCAGTATTTCTTTTGCTGCCTCCCATAAATTTTGATATGTTGTGTTATCATTTTCATCAGTTTCAAGGGGGTTATTAATTTCTTTTGAGATTTTCTCTTTGACCCACTTTTTTTCTAAGAGTGTGCTGTTTAATTTCCCTATCTTGGTGTGACATCTGGGCCTCTGGCCCTTGCAGATTTCCAGCTTCACTCCACTGTGGTCAGAGATATTATTTTGTATGATTTCAATCTTCCTGAATTCATTGAGACTTTCTTTGTTACCTAGCATATGGTCTATCTTGGAGAATGATCTATGTGCACTTGAGAAAAATGTATATCCTGCTGTATTTGGTTGTGTTGATCTGTATATGTCTGTTAGGCCCAGCTCCTCTTAAATACTGTTCAAAATTTTTGTTTCTTTATTGATTCTCTTTTGAGATGTTCTGTTATAAGTTGATAGCTTTGTATTAAAATCCCCCACTATAATTGTAGAGACATCTATTCTTTCACTTATTTTTTTCTAATGTTTGCCTCATGTATTTGGAGGTACCCTTGTTAGGAGCATAAATATTCATGATTGTTCATTCTTTTTGAAAGATTATCCCTTTCACTTATATGTAGTTTCCATCTTTTCCTGTCAAAATTGTTTCACATTTAAATTCTATTTTGTGTGATATTAATATAGCTCCTCCTGCCTTTTTTTTGGTTAATGTCTATCTGTAAGATTGTTATCCAACCATTCAATTTCAACCTCTTTGAATCCCTGGGTCTAAGATGTCTTTCTTGTAGACAGCATATAGATGGGTCATATTTCCTTATCCAATCTTCCAGTCAGAATCTTTTGACCAGTGACTTTAATCCATTGACATTCAGTGTTATTACTTTAAAGGAATTATTAATATTAGCCATACTTTTTTTGGACTTGTGTGTATAGTATTTTGTTTTTTTTTCCTTCCTTCTCTTTTTATCTTTTTTGTTGCTCTTCCACTCTCCTCCAACTCTGCTTCTCCTGTTTTTTTTCTTTCTTCCTGTAGAACTCCCTTTAGTATTTCTTGAAGGGCAGGGTTCAGGTGGGCATACTCTCTCAATTTCTCTTTTCCTGTGAATATTTTTATCTCTCCATCATTTTTGAATTCCAGCTTAGCTGCGTAGAGTATTTTTGGTTGGAATTTTTTTTCTTTTAGTACCTTGACTATATCTTACCACTGCCTTCTTGCCTCCATGGTTTCCAATGAGAAATCAGCACTTAATCTTATGAAGCCTCCCTTGTATGTGATGGTTCTCTTTTCTCTTGCTGCTTTTAGAATTTTCTATTTTCTTGTGCATTGGATAATTTGACAAGTGTATGTCTTGGGGTAAGCCTGTTGAGATTTATGGTGTTTGGGGTGCATTTTGCTTCCTGGACATGTACGTCCATCTCTCTCAGTATATTTGGGAAGTTTTCACCCACTATTTCATCCAACACCCCTTCTGTCCCCTTTCCCTTCTCTTCTCCTTCTAGGATGCCTATAATACGCATGTTTGCATGTTTTCTATTGTCATTCATGTTCGTAAGTCCCAGCTGGGTTTTTTCTATGTTTTTATCGATCAGTTCTGCTATCTGTTTGATTTCAGATGTACTGTCTTTCACATCACTAATTATCTCCTCTGCTTCTTCTAATCTGCTGCTATTTGCTGTGAGTGTATTTTTGATTTCTTGAACTGTGGTGTTCATCACTATCATATCTGTTGTCTTTTTGTGTATGTCTGCAATTTCCTCTCCATGTGTTTTCTTCATATTGTTAATCTCTTCCTTTACTTCATTAAGTTGGTCTCTAATATATGTTTTGTGATCTTTAATTACTTGTCTGATGGTATTCTCCTCTTTCTGGTTTTATTTTATTCATTTAATTTGGCCATGTTTTCCTGATTATTCGTTTGCTTTGCATTTTTTTGTTGTTGTTGTCTGGTCATCATTTTGTCTTGATGGGTTTAATCAGTTCCTTAGCTTCTTTATCTAGTCTTGGGGATTAATTAGTTGTTGTTCATGCATAAGTGTTATGTCTTCTCTTTGTAACTTTGTTCTTACTGAATTTTCTTGTTGCTAGCTAAGTTCAATTTGAAGGAAAATATTAGGGCCAGGGAAAGCAAAATGAGTAAGAAAAGAACATGTGTGAAGTAGTATTGGTAATAAATGTTAACAGAGCAACAATATTTGATCTAGGAGAATGGATTTTATAGTCACGTAAGTTGTGTATAGTTATAGCAGTAAGTACAGTACCTATAATGATAAAGTCAACTGAATATTGGAGGGGGAATATGAATTAAAAGGCCAGTGTTTTCATGAGAGAGTGAAATAGAAAAGGAAGACAATAATATCAAGAGTGGATAAAAGGCAGAAAATAGAATGAAGGTATTAGAAATAAAAAGTCAGAAAATTTGGGGGCCGAATAAAGGGAGGTGGAATGTAAGAGAAACACTAGATGATGGACGATAGAAAGTTGTAGGGGAAATGGTACAGTGTAGGTTGGCAAAATCAATACACACAAAAGAGTCAATGGAGGATGAGGAAACACAGCTAATGTGATGCACTCCCTGCAGCCCCTTTTATATAAAGAAAATAAAAGATAAAAGAAAATAAAAAAGAGAGAAGAGAAAAAGTGGGGCAAAAAAAGAGGGGCGGGGGACCAAGCAAGAAAAGAAAGAGAGAAAAAAACACAAATAAATGAAAAAGGAGCTTGGGGGACAAAATGGGAGAGAAGACCCAGAGATAATGCAATATTAACAACCATGACAATAAGAAAAAAGAACCAACGTTTCAAGTTAGGAATCCTATTTGCAATTAAATAAAACCCTTAGAGAAAAGGTTTTGTGGTGGATGTATGGGAGTGCTGTATACTATATATGTGCATTGCTGTGGTCTAGGGCTCCTGTGAAGAGAAGCTGAATAATTAGGGGAAAAAAAAAAGAAAAAGATAGGATGTAGAATTTTTTCCAAGTCAACACGTGTTCTTTATCTAACCTTTAAACCCATCGCTATATGCCATTCCCTAGTAAGGGACCCTGACATTATATTGGGCTTCAAATTTCGGGGAGTTCTGGATCACAGAGTGTTTCAACAATGGCAATGGAGGGATACTGGTATGGGATGCCATTGGCAGGTGATATATGGCTGACAGGGAGCTGTACAGAACATATGTCCAGGGTGCATGGTAATGTTTGGATATACTCATAGTGGTAACGATTAAAAAACATAGCAGGGGGGGTACTGGGTTCCTGGCCAGTGGTGCTCTGTCGTGGTCCCTAGGGGAGCAGCGACAGTCTCCCAGGTGCAGCGGCGGGGACCGGGAGGGAGTGAGGGTTCAACAGTGAGCCCCTGATGCTAATGACTATGCTTGTGAGCTGATAAGCCTAAAATAAGAACAAGGCCTAGAGCAACATTGTGCCTGGGAATTTCCTCCTGTCAGCCTTCATGTTACTCAAATGTGGCCAGTCTCGAAGCCAAACTCAGCATGTAAATGCAATGCCTTCCCCCCAGCGTGGGACATGACACCCAGGGATGAGCCTCCCTGGCACCGAGGGACCACTATCAACTACCAACTGATGATGCAACTGGAAAATGACCTTATACGGAAGGTTCAATGCGGATCAGCAGAATATCCATGTCTACATAAAATAACATGACTTTAAAATGCTGTTTGACCTAAAGTAAGGGGGAAATGGAAAGGAGAAATGAGTTTACATGGCTATGAGTTTCTAAAAAAGAGTCTGGAGGCTGGCAGAAGGATTGCCCTTATGCACAACTGAGCAGAGTCAGAGAGACAGATAAAGCAGATACAACCCCCAGATATTGGTTCCTTCGAGGGCTAAAGAGACCCATGGGAGTTATGGTCATGGCCGATGGGGTTAACTACCAGGTCAGATGGCCCCTCTTTGGAAATGGTGTTTATGTGTGATGAATCTGGACTCAGATGGGATCTCCCTTCATAAGATTTTCATGCTAATGTGCTGGAGGTGCAGTTAATGTTGGGGTTTAAGATATATTTAGGGGATTTGAATCTCTGGACTGACAATGTGATAGCCAGGTCCTGAGCCTCAACAGACTCCAGCACCTACAATCTGATTTATTGGACTTACCACACTCAGCTAAGATGGAGTTGAAGAAGGACAACCACCACACCATGGAGCCTAGAGTGATTACAACTGAAAGTGGGAGGATTGCATCCAGCATCCATGTGGAATCTGAGCCTCCTCTTGACATAGAGGTGTAATGGACACAACCAATCCAATGTCCACATAGAAGAGGTGGCATTGGATTGGGAAAAGTGGACATGGTGGCTGATGGGTATGGGGAAAGGCAGGAAGAGATGAGAGGTGGAGGCGTCTTTGGGACATGGAGCTGCCCTGGATGGTGCTTCAGAGGCAATCACCAGACATTATAAATCCTCACAGGGCCCACTGGATGGAATGGGGGAGAGTATGGGCCATGATGTGGACCATTGACTATGAGGTGCAGAGGTGCCCAAAGATGTACTTACCAAATCCAATGGATGTGTCATGATGATGGGAACGAGTGTTGCTGGGGGGGGGGGGGAGAGGTGGGGTGGGGGGGTGGGGTTCAATGGGACCTCACATATATATTTTTAATGTAATATTATTACAAAGTCAATAAAAAATTAAAAAAAATAAATAAAACCCTTAGGGATCTGACCATTCCCCTTACTCCCTTCCTCACTTCTTTCTCTCCCGGGCAGCAGGAAAGCTGCTGAGATGTCTGGTAGGAGATTCAAGTAGGTCTTTGTTGAACCAACTCAACACAGGACACTATGACTCTTTATTTCCAGTGTGAGAACACCTACACCTCATCAGAAATCCCAAATATGCTATTGGAGGCTTGGATAGCACCTCCTACAGTCCCTCCCCCTTAGTTGTCCTAGGGAAGGTCTAATTGATTTTCTGACTCTACCTTCTCCCAAATCAAGTTTCCTATACCAGGACATTTAGGTTAATTGGGCTTACTCAGCAGATTCACCTCTCCTTTCTTCCAAGACTCTCCCCAAATCAGCTGGTATACTCCTCCAAGTGCAAGGAGAGAAAAAGAAACAAAAACAAAAAAATCTGAGGGCTATGGTAATCAAGGACCTCAGTTGGACTTCAGCACATGGTGGATTTGTGAATGGGAAGTCTGTGATAATACAGACTCAATGTATGTGAGTCTGTGGAGCGTGGGCTACCACGGTTTAGGGGATATGGACCTGGGAACTGCGCATCCAGTAAACACGAGGTTTGGGAACACCTCAACACAACAAAATTTTCAGGATTCCCCACAGCCAGACCATCAGCCCTCGGGGGAAGGGTCCCACCCACAACTTCTGACCTCCATGTAAGAGACCCAAAATTCTACCTCTTGCAAGAATCTCTTCTGTCACTGTATCACCGAATCGATGTCCAGACACCTCCTGCCCTGAAAGCACCCAAAACAGCCTGTTCCAGCAGGGCTCCGACCCTACTCAGCTGCTTCTTTGCAGGTGAGATTATGAGGTGCACTCACTCAGATGCCATCTTGCCCCACCCTCCTATCCTCCTGTTTTGTAGTTTGTTTATTAGACTGGGCCATGTCTTCTGGTTTCTTATTTTGGCTTGTAATTTTTTATTGTTTCATACTTATCCTTTTATCTTGATGGACTTACTTTTTGGTTATCTTCTCTTTCTACTCTAGTTTTATTTATTTGTGTGTGTGTGGTAATGTTTGTTTAACACATTCATTCCTCTTATTTTATTTCCTTTATATTGTTTGTGTTCCCTTGGAAAAATATTAGGACTAGAGGAAAAGGGAGAGATAAGAGAAGAAGAATAATTTTAATATGTACAAGAACCACACAAAACCTAGTCACATAAATAATTAACACGAGTAAAGAAATCATAAGTACAAAGGAATAATGAAAACATGGAATAGAAAAGTGAAAGAAGAAACAAACTAAAGAAAAATACATAGAATGAATTAAATGCTGGAATGATGGGAGGAAACCAATAAAAAGGAAAAAGAAAGAAGAATAAAATAAAGGAAAGAGGAAAAAAGAAATGAAAACAAAAAAAATTGAAGGCTAAACAAAAGGAGGTGGAATGAAAGAAAGACAAAAGAAAATTGAAGATAGAAAAATAAAGGTAAGAAAAGAAATATAGTAGTTAATAAATAGGTAAAAGGAAAAATGGAAACAAAGAAAGGGGAAAACACAACAAACCAGAAACAAAAAAATAACAACTAAAAAAATAAATAAAACCACCAAGGAAAATCAACCTTCCCTCTTAGTCCAGATTGAGAGTTTTAAAGTTTAATGTGAAATTGGAAATATTTCTCTTTACTTAAAATTCAGATACGTGTAAACAGGAAGAAAATATGGCCTTTGTTACAAATTGGGGAAATGGTTGAACACACCTTTTTCTATGGTATATCTATGATATAGTCAGCTGTCAATAATTTTGTTTAAATAATTCAATAGTGAATATTGAAATGTACTGCATAACTAAAATACACACACATAGACATAATAAATGAATTCGGAGGTTAGATAGTCATTTTGGAAGAAGAGACTGAAATTTAATCAAGTTTTCATTGGCCCCTTTAATTTTTTGAAAGCTTAGCCATAATTTGACTTATGTTAAGCTGTTCTGCTTAAACTTGGATTGTTGTAATCTCCCCCACTCTATTAATCATTCCCTTCTTTGATCCTGAGGTAATGCTGGATTTTCTCTTCTTATACTTAATGTCATTATTTATGCCACTAAAGCATTATGGATAATTTTATATTTGGGCCTAGGTATTATTTTTGTTCAAGCATTCCCTAGTTCTGAGTCTATGGAAGAAGTTCCACCTCTTCCTAGTCTATCACATTTTTGCACTAACTTAACACAATGGACAAGTTGAGGATATTTCTAGGTTGTAAAGTCTTCTCTTTTCAATTTTCAGCTTGAGATATTTGAAAGTAGGACAACATATATATATAGCATACATATATACATATATGTATATACATATATACACATATACATATATATGCATATACACATAAACACATATACACATACACACATTTACATATATATATCGAATTGATTCACACAATGATGCCTCTGGCAAGTGAGAACACTAGAGCAGTTTGCAAGCTAGGAAATTCCAATAAAGTTGATTGTGAAGTCCTTATTTTTAATTCTCCAGGGTAAGTTGGCAAACTGGAAATTCCAGCAAGAGCAAATGTTGAAGTTGAGGTGGAAATTCTTCAAACCTCTGAAACCCTCCATTCTTGCTTTTAAGGTCTCCAACATATTGAATGAAGAGATTCCCCACCTTGCTGAGAGGAATCTCTTTTGTTCTTTGTTGAGATAATCAACTCATTATAGATGTGTGTAATCTTCAAAATACCTTCACAGTAACAAGCTGTCCATGCATGAACAAATAATTGGATAACATATCCTAACCAAGTTGGCATAGGAAATTAACCATCACACTCGGCAAGGAGGAAGGAAATCTCCTTACCTGAGAGAAGATAGAAGAGAGAATGATTAGAATTCCAGCAGTTTTTTGAGGTTGAAACATCATCCCATGTTAGGCTGCTTCAATTATCTCAGTAAAATAGGAATGATGTAATTATCTGAAGGGGTGGATGAGAACATGGTTCAGAGAAGACAGTAAAAAACTTTAGAAAAGTGCTACTCAAAGTGTGGTCCTTAGATGAGCATAATCAGCATCACCTGAGAACTTAGAAAAGCAGAATTTCAGGCCACACATCAACCTCCTGACACAGAATGCTTATGGGTGAGGTCTAGAAATCTATGCTTTTAACAAGGTTTACAGGTTACTATTATTTACAGTTATTTCATTATCTTTTTAAATAATAATTTTGTTTTTAAATTGTCTTAAAATTTTTATTGTTTGTATTGTTAAAATATCTTTTTCTTTTTAAAAAGATAAATAGATCACAAAAAAGTTACATTAAAAAACATAAGATACTGGAAGCGGACTTGGCTAAGTGGTTAGGGCATCCATCTACCACATGGGAGGTCCACGCTTCAAACCCCGGGCCTCCTTGACCCATGTGGAACTGGCCCATGTGCTGTGCTGATGCGCGCAAGGAGTGCCGTGCCATGCTGGGGTGTCCCCCATGTAGGGGAGCCCCACGAGCAAGGAGTGCACCTTATAGGAGAGCTTCCCAGTGTGAAAGAAAGTGCAGCCTACCCAAGAATGGCACTGCACACAGGAGAGCTGACACAAGATGACACAACAAAAAGAAACACAGATTCCTGTGCCTTTGACAACAACAGAAGGGGACAAAGAAGAAGACGCAGCAAATAGACACAGAGAATAGACAACTGGGGGGGGAATGGGAGAGAAATAAATAAATAAATAAATAAATAAATAAATAAATCTTTTAAAAAAACACATAAGATACTTGCAACAATGCTGAGGGCTTGACATACTAGAGTGTCGGACAGATGTTGGACATTATATATCCTGCTATAACCCACTGAATGTACTGGGGGAGATTGTAAGCTACAATGTAAATTATAACCCATGTGAAGCAGCAGTGCTCCAAAATGTATTCACCAAATGCAATGAATGTGCCACAATGGTGAAAGAGATTGTTTATATGGGAGGAGTCGGTGGTGGTGGGGTTTGTGGGAATCTCTAATATTTTTTAATGTAACATTTTTTGTGATTTATGTATCTTTAACAAAAAACAATTTATTAATAAAAAAGAGGGAAAAAATACATAAGAGATTCCCACCTATCCCACTCCCCATCCCCACCGCTGCTCCCATCCCGAAGCTCTAGACCTAGTTGAAATTTCAAGCACACTGGCTCATAAGCATAGTCATCACTACCAAGGGCCCAAAATTGGACCATCCTTCTTCACTGGTCTTTGCCCTTGCACTTGGGGTATTGTTGCTGTTCCACTGGGTAATGTGAGATAGTTCCCCAGGATGAGAACTCAACACTCCCTCAGTTGTCATGTGTAACTATCCACTGTGACAATACCCAACGAACATCAGAACATATCTATATACCTTTTATGCATTCCCTGGAGAACTACCTCCCACCCATGCATCTCCTGTCAATGACACCCCACACCAGTGCTTCTCCCTGACACAGTTGAACCCCTCTGTGATCCAAATCTTCTTCAAAAATGAAGCCTAATATATTGCCAAATTCATTTAGTAGGAAAATGAAATAGTATTGAAAGGATTAAAGCTTAGAAATAGAACACATAATAATTTAGAAAAACTAAAATACAGTAAAAAATAAATCGAGGTATTAAAAATGAAAAATATCATAAAACTTTTAGGAATTTTGCCTTTCATCACAATAATAGATGTTGACCTTCACGTACAGTGGCAAGGAAATCACTTCCATTCCTTCCTCAGTGTCTACATCCTTTTTTTAAATTTTTAATTTTGTCTTCTAAAGAGCTTTAGATCACAGTAAAGTCAAATGTACAATATAGGGGACTCCCATATACCCAACGTCAAATCCTTTCCCCCTTCCCCAGTAATGATCTTTTTAAATGTGGATATTGTATTTGCTACAGCTTATGTACAGATATTGAAACAACATGGTTCCATTATAGTTTACATTATGGTCTATACTTTAGACTGTAAGCTTTTATAAATTTTAGGTTACATTATGGTTTACATTATGGTTTACATTTTAGACTATCCACTTTTAAATTTTTTCTGGCAAAATTTAACATGGCTTATATCCATTGTTGCATGACTTTGTGGAGCATTTCCATTGCCCCGCAGTTACCCCCACTTCCATCTATTCTATTCCTTTCTCCTCCTGCCCTCAGGGTCTACAGTGAAAAACAAGCTTCACTGCTTGAAGAACAAAATTCAGAGATATATACATTACTGAGGGCTTGACACTCTAGACTGTCCTCCCTCATTGGGAGCCATCCGTGCTCTCTATTGACACCTTCTCCTGTATTTGAGAACCTCAGGCCTCCCCAGGATGGGGGTACAGCACATTCCCACTTATTTTATGTGCCTACACCCACTGATACAACACGATATGACAAGATGAGCACTCACACACTCCCTAGAAGTCTGCCCCAGGTGCACCCTGTGCCAGATGTCCCATGTCAGCATGTCAAACACCTTAAACAAGTAACCCTTCCTCATTATATTTTCTAAAGAGTTTCCTCAAGATTACAGTTTCAAACATGTACCTGACACTCTCCCATATTCACCCACTCCCCCCAAACCGTCTCCCCAATTCCATGGACCATCTGGCCCGTCCTCTTAACCCTAGCCCTCTTCAAGCCTGAAAGCCCCAACCAATAGTACCCCTATACAAACGTCTTATCCCTTCACTGCACAACTACTTACCTCCAGATTAGCATGGATTTTTTCCATGTAGGCATCAGCTCACAACCTTCCTCTACCCCCCTGTTTCCTGTAAGCCTATTGTCCAATCTCTAGCTTTCTGAGACAGCTTGATTTGCTTAATTCAATCAGTGCCTGACGTATAGTATTTGTCTTTCAATGCCTGGCTTGCTTCACTCAACCTAAAGTCCTCAAGATTCATCCATGTTATCCTGTGTTTCAGTACTGTATTTCTTCTTATAGCTGAGTGGCATCCCATTGTATGTATATATCACATTTTGTTTATCCATAATCTATTGATGGGCATTTGGGTTGATTCCAACTTTTAGCAATAGTGAATAATGCCTCTATGAATATTGGTGTGCATATATCAGCTCGATTCCTCGTTTTCAGTTCTTCTGGGTATATAGCCAGCAGTTGAATTGCTGGGTCATATGATTACTTTTTTGAGGAATGGCCAAACTGTTTTACAGAATGGCTTAATCCTTTTACATTCCCATCACCAGGGGATGAGGATTCCCATTCCCCACATCCTCTACAACAATTGAATTCCTCTGTTTTTAAATAACTGCCAATCTAATGGGTGTAAGATGGTATCTCATTGTAGTTTTGATTTGCATTTCCCTAATAGTGATGTTGAGAATCATTTCATGTTTTTTATCCATTTGCATTTATTCTTTGGAAAAGTGTCTGTTCAAATCTCTTGCCCATTTTTTTAATGGTTGTCTTTTTAATTTTGAGATAGAGTATTCCTTTTTATAGGCTGTATGTTAGGCTGCTATCAAATATATGGTTACCAAATATTTTCTCACAGGCTGTCTTTTCACTTTCTTCATAAACACCTTTGAGGTGCAAAAGTCTTTAATTTTGAGGAGGCCCCATTTAAATTTTTTTTTTTTTTTGCTGATCGTGCTTTGGGTGTGAAATTCATGAAGCCATTTCCTATTACAAGGTCCTAAGGTTGCTTCCCTACATTGGTTTCCAAGGTCTTTATAGTCTTCACTCTTATATTTATATTTTTGATCTATCTTGAATTAATTTCTCTATAAGGTGTGAGATAGCAATCCTCTCTCATTCTTTTGCATATGGATACCGAGTTCTCCAAGCACCATTTGTTGAAGAAGCCATTCTCTCCACCCCCCTCACCCCACTATTCTCACATCAGCAACCTCTTCCATCATCATGGAAAATTCATTGCATTCAGTAATACATTTTGGAGCACTGCTGCACCACATGGATAATGGTTTATATTAGACTTTACACCCTCCTCCAGTGTACCCAGTGGGCCATGGCAGGACATACAATGTTCAGCATCTGTCCCTGCAATACCAAACAGGACAACTCCAACTCCTGAAAATGGTCCCACAGCATATCTCTTCTTCCCTTTCCCTACCCTCAGCAGCTACCGTGTACACTTTCTACACATTAATGCTGCAATTTCTTCCATTACTAATCACAATAGTTCCATAGTAGAATATCAGTAAGTCTACTCTAATCCATACTCTATTCCTCCATCCTGTGGACCCTGGGATGGTTATGTCCACTCCACCTCTATATCAAAGGGGGCTAAGATTCCACATGAATGATGGATGCAATTCTCCTCCTTGCCATTGAAGGTACTCTGGGCTCCCTGCTGTGGTGGTTGACCTTCTCCAGCTCCCTGTTAGCTGGCCAGGATAAGTCCAATAAACCAGAGGGTAGGAGTTGCAAGACTGCTGAGGCTCGGGGCCTGGCTATTACATGGGCAGTCCACAGATTCAAGTCTTCTAAGTATATACCAACCCAGCACCAACAACAGGTCCAGTAAAAGTGACAGAAGAGGCATGTGTGGAGAGGGCATATCTGAGCCAAACTCCAGCATACTCAGGAACGCAAACTCCAAAGGAAGGCCAACTTACATGGTACTGAACTCCAGAGCCATCTGCCATCACCATAGAACATGTAGGTCTCTGTAGCCCTCAGGAGAACAAGTACCTGGGCTTGTATCTACTTTGGCTGTCTCTGAGGTGTGCATAAACATGACCCCACTGATGAGCTGATGACTCTTTTTTGGAGATTCATAGCCATATAAACTCATTTGTCCTTTCCATTTCCCCCTTTAATTCAAGGTCAAAAAGCAGTTTTTAACAAATGATATTACCTGTAGGCTGGAATATTAGGCTGGTCTGAATGTCAGGTAGTGTGATACCTCTCATTTCATTTTTCTTTTTCAAAATGTCTTTGGCTATTTTTGACCTCCTTCCCTTCCAAATAAATTTCATAGATAGTTTTCTAGTTTAGTGAAAATGCTGTATTGATTTTTATTGGGATTGCATCAATTGTGTAGATCAATTTCAGTCGGATAGACATCTTAATGATATTTCATCTTCCTATCCTAAACAGGGAATATTCTTCCCTTTATTTAGGTCTTCTTTGATTTCCTTGAACAGAGTTGTGTAGTTTTCTGAGTATAAGTCTTTTACATCTTTAATAAAATTTATTCCAATGTATTTGATTTTTTGATTTACTGTTGTAAATGATATTTTTTCTTGATTTCATCCTCAGATTGCTCATTATTGGTGTACAGAAATGCTCCTGATTTTTACGGATTGATCTTAACACCTGTGACTTTACTGAATTCATTTATAAATTCTAGAAGTTTTCTTGTAGATTTCTCAGGGCTTTCTATGTATTGGATTATGTCATCTGCAAAAAGTGAAATTTTGACTTCTTTCTTTCCAATTTGGATTCCTTTTATATCTGTTTCTTGCCTCAGTGCTCAAGCAAGTACTTCTAACACAATGTTAAATAGGAGTGGTGATAATGGCCATCCTTGTCTTGTTCCTGATTTTAGAGGGAAGGATTTTAGGATTTCACCATTGTAAATGAAGCTAGCTGTGGGTTTTTCATATATACCCTTGTTTGTATTCAGAAAGTTTCCTTCTATTCCTATCTTTTGCAGTGTTTTTATCACAAAAGGGTGCTATATTTTGTCAAATGCTTTTCCTACATCTATTGATATGATTATGTGAATTTTTTCCTTCCATCTGTTTATGAGTTGCATTTCTTTGATTTATTTCTTATGTTGAAACATCCTTGCATAGCAGGGATGAAATCCACTTGGTCATGGTGCATAATTTATTTGATATGTTGTTGAATATGATTAGCAGTTATTTTGTGGAGGATTTTAGCATCTAGGTTCATTAGAGAAATTGGTATGTAATTTTCCTTTCTTGTGGTATCTTGTTTGGCTTTGATATTAGGGTAATGTTGGTATCATAGAATGAGTTTGGCCATGTTCCTTCTATTTCAATTTTTTGGAATAGTTTAAGTAAGATTGGTGGTAGTTTTTTCTGGAATGTTGATAGAATTCTCCTGTGAATCTGTCTGGCCCAGTTAGTTGGTAGGTTTGTAATGACTCTTTCTATTTCTTTACTTGTGATTGGTTGGTTGAGATTATCAATTTCTCCTTTTGTCAATGTAGGCAGTTTACATGTTTCTAGGAATTTGTCCATTTCCTCTAAATAGTCCTTCTTGCTGGAATATAGTTTTTCAAAGTATCCTCTGATGATAGCCTTTGTTTCTGTGGGGTCAGTGTTGATATCCCTTTTCTCACTTATTATTTTGTGTATTTGCATTTTCTTTCTTTCTTTGTTAGTCTAGCTAAGATTTTGTCAATTATATTGATCTTCTCAAGGAATCAGCTCTTTGTTTTGTTTATTTTTTCTAGTACTTTCTTTTTCTATTTCATTTATTTCAGCTCTGATCTTTTTCTTTCATTCTTCCCTTGGGTTTATTTTGTTGATTTTTTGTAACCAATTCCTCCAAGTGTGTAGTTAGTTCTTCAATTTTAGCTCTTCTTTTTTGATGTATGAATTTATGGCTATGAATTGCCCTTTTAATATAGCTTTTGCTGCATTCCATAAGTTTTGTTATGTTCGTTTGTCATTTTCTTTAGTTTCAAGGTAATTACTGATTTCTTTTGAGATGTCTTCCTTGACCCACTGTTTGTCTAAGAATCGTTGTGTTGCTTATCTTCCATATCTTGGAGCCCAATTTGGGTCTCTGGTTCTTTTAGATTTCCAGTTTCATTCCAGTATGGTCAGAGAAATTATTTTCTATGTCTTCAATCTTTTTGAATTCATTAAGACTTTCTCTATGCCCTAGAATGTGTTCTATCTTGGAGAATGATCCATGTGTGTTTGAGAAGAATGTATATCCTGCTTTATTTGGGTGTAGTGTTCTGTATATATCTATTAGTTCCAGATCCTCCAATATGTTATTCAGTCTTTGTTTCTTAATTGATTCTCTGTTGAGATGTTTTGTCTAACAGTGATAATAGTGTATTAAAGACTCCCACTATGATTGTAGAGGCGTCCATTCCTCCACTTAGTTTTTCCAGTGTTAGTCTCAGGTATATTGATGCACTCTGATTAGGTGCATAAATGTTTAGGATTATTCTTTCTTCTTGAAAGATTACCCGTTTTACTAATATGTAGTGTCCATTTTTGTCTCTCAAAATAGTTTTGTATTTAAATTCTATTTTGTCCAATATTAGTATAGCTACTCCTACCCATTTTTGTTTATTGTTTGCTTGTAAGATTGTTTTCTAGCTATTCACTTTCAAACATCTTGAATGCTTGAGTCTAAGATGTGTTACCCTAGACAGCATATGGATGGGTCATATTTCCTTATCCATTCCACCAATCTGTGCCTCTTGACAGCTTAGTTTAATCCGTTAATATTCAATGTTATTACTCTCAAGGAATTACTTACATTAACCATATTTTCATTGGATTTGTGTATGTCATATGTTGTTTTTATTTCTCTTTTTATATTTTTGGTTGTTCTTTCACTCTCCTCCAATTCTGTTTCTCCAGATTTTTCTTTCCTCCTGCAGAACTCCCTTTAGTATTTCTTGAAGGATATATTTCTTATTGGTGTACTCCCTTTGTTTCTGTTTATCTGTGAATATTTTGAACTCTCCATCATTTTTGAATGCCAGCTTTGCTGGATAGAGTATTCTTGGCTGGAAATTTTTTTTCATTTAGTACCTTGACTATGTCATACCATTGCTTTTTTGCCTCCATGATTTTAGATGAGAAATCAGAACCTAATCATATTGAGCTTCTCATGTATGTGAAGGTTCTCTTTTCTCTTGCTGCCTTCAGTATTTTTTCTTTGTCTTGAGCATTGGATAATTTGACAAGTATATGTCTTGGGGTAGGCCTGTTGAGATTTATACTGTTTGTGGTGTGCTGAACTTCCTGAACATGTACATCCATCTCCTTCAATTGGTTTGAGGCATTTTCAAACATTATTTCCTCCAACAATCCTTCTGTCCCCTTTCTCTTCTCTTCTCCTTCTGAGATGCCTAGAATGCATGTTTGTGCATTTTGTGTTGTCATTCAAATCCTTATGTCCCAGCTGGATTTTTTCTATCATTTTTATCGATCAATTCTACTAACTGTTGATTTCAGATGTACAGTCTTCCACATCACTAATTATTTTCTCTGCTTCTTCAAATATACTATTAATTGCTGAGAGTGTATTTTTGATTTCTTGGATTGGGCCATGCATTGTTATCATATCTATTATGTTTTTGTATATGTTTACAAGTTCTTCAGCATTCTCTCCATGTGTTTTCTTAATATCCTTGATATCTTCCTTCACTTCATTAAGTTGGTCCATGGTATTTGACTGGAGAGCTTTGATTAGTTGTTGTGTAGTAGCAGAGAAGTCAGGTGTATGCAATATTGAAGGCCAGGACATGAGTACTCTGAGAAGGAAGATGATTTATTTCAACTGGCTGGACTTTGTGGCCTCCTGTCCTGATAAAAAACAAGCCCCAAATAGAATTTTGGGTTCTCTTTTATACAGAAATGATATAAGGGTGGGAGGTTAAATGGTGCTTTTATGAAAGAAAATGACTTTCTTTGTTAATTAAGTGTTTGTCAGAGTACCAAATAGGTTTTGAGTTAACATATTCCCCACATTCTTGGTAAGCTTGACTTAACATACTGCCCACATTCCATCTGGATGCAACCTTGAATAAACATCCTTTCTGAACATTCAAAGTCTAAAGGACCTATGTTACTTAATTGGACTTCTAGGCACACTTGCAAACAGATTTAGAATATTTTGAATTCATGCACAGGCTATATTAGTTTGATGACCTGTTCCTCTTCCTAGTTTTTAATTTGTTCATTGGACTGGACCATGTCTCCCTGATTATTAGTTTGGTTTGTACTCTTGGTCATCATTTTATCTTGGTGGGTTGGTTCAGTTGATTAGCTTCTCCCACTAATCTTGGTTTTTTTAGGTGCTCTTTTTGCATGTGTTTTAATTTTTCTCTTTGATATGTTCCTCTTCTTATTCTATTACCTTGTTGTTAACATAAGTTTCCTTGAAGGAAATAGATTATGGCCAGGAAAAGCAAAATAGGTAAGAAAATAAAAAGTATAAAAGAAGTATTGTAATAAGTGTTAGCATAAGACCCATATAAGACCGGGGAGAATAAATATTGAGCCCATGTAAGCAGTGAATAGTATAGGAGTAAGAAAGTTGAGTATCTACAACGAATTGGGAAACTGAATATAGACAAGAATAAACTATGAATTAAAGAGCTACATGGTCTGGAGAAAGGAAAAGAGAAACAAAAGGACAATAACATAAAGAGTCAACTAAATCCCCCAAATACAATGGCAAAGGCCAATAAAGAAGATGGTCCAACAATGAGCCCTTGATACTGATGGCTGTGATTATGAGACTGTGCATCTGAAATATGAACTAGGTCTAGAGTTGTAGGATGCCTAAGAGTTACCTCCTGAGAGACTCCATGTTGCACAAACGTGGCCACTCTCTAAGCCTAACTCAGTATGTAAATGCATTACCTTTCCCCCAGCATGGGACATGACTCCCGGGAATGAGCCTTCCTGGTGCTGAGGGATTACTACCAAGTACCAGCTGTTGATGTAACTAGAAAAAGACCTGGAATAAAAGGGTCAACTCAGACCAGCAGAATATCTCAGCCTACATGTAATATCATTTGTTAAAAACTGCTTTTTGACCTTGAATTAAAGGGGGAAATGGAAAGGACAAATGAGTTTATATGGCTATGAATCTCCAAAAAAGAGTCATCAGCTCATCAGTGGGGTCATGCTTATGCACACCTCAGCAGGGTCTCAGAGACAGCCAAAGTATATACTGGTTCTCCTGAGGGCTACAGAGACCTACATGTTCTATGGTGATGGCAGATGGCTCTGGAGTTCAGTACCATGGCAGTTGGCCCTACTTTGGAGTTTGTGTTTCTGAGTGTGCTGGAGTTGGACTCAGATATGCCCTCTCCACACATGACTCTTCTGTCACTTTTACTGGACCTGTGGTTGGCACTGGGTTGGTATATACTCAGGAGACCTGAATCTCTGGACTGTCCATGTAACAGCCAGGCCCTGAGCCTCAAGAGGCTTGCAACTCCTACCCTCTGGTTTATTGGACTTATCCTGGCCAGCTAACAGGGAACTGGAGAAGGTCAACCACCACAGAAGGGAGACAAAAGTACCTGCAATGGCAAGGAGGAGAATTGTACCCATCATTCATGTGGAATCTTAGCCCCCTTTGATATAGAGGTGGAGTGGACATAACCATCCCAGGGTCCACAGGATGGAGGAATAGAGTATGGATTAGAGTGGACTTACTGATATTCTAAACTACAGAAATATTGTGATTAGTAATGGAAGAAATTGCAGCATTAATGTGTATAAAGTGTACACGGTAGCTGCTGAGGGTAGGGAAAGAGAAGAAGAGATATGCTGTGGGGCCATTTTCAGGATTGGAGTTGTCCTGTTTGGTATTGCAGGGACAGATGCTGAACATTGTATGTCCTGCCATGGCCCACTGGGTGCACTGGGGGAGAATGTAAAGTCCAATGTAAACCATTATCCATGTGGTACAACAGTGCTCCAAAATGTATTCGCTGAATGCAATGTATGTTCCAGGAAAATGGAAGAGGTTGTTGATGAGGGAGGAGTGGGGTAAGCAGGGTGGGTGGTGTACGGGGACATCTCATATTTTTTTAATGTAACATTTAAAAAAATAAAGGGAAAAGAAAAAAAAAGAGTTAAAGATAGAAAACAGAATAGCAGTGTTAGAAATAAAAAGCCAGGAAAATTGGTGGTTAAACAAATTAAGGGAATGTAAGAGCAGCAACAGAAGGTGGAATGTGGAAAGGTGTAGGAAGGAAAAGAGATAGTTTTGGTAGCCAAAATCATTGCACACAGTAAAGAGGAGGTTGAGGATGGGGAAACATAGCAAACAATAAACAAGCCAACACCTAATTGAAATAAGGAAACAGAAAAAAGGAAATAAGGAAAGAAAGAAAACAAAGAGAAAATGGGAGAAAAGAAAGTGTGGAGACATAAAGAGCAAGGAAAGACAAGATAAGAAGAAAAAACCCCCACAGTCCTCCAAGGAGTCAACCAACCAACCAACCAAACAAAAAAAAACCACTTCCTTCTAAAGCTCTTATTTAGGGAAAATAAGAGACCCAAGGGAACCTAATACAAGAATTTTATCTATTATTTCCCTGTTTCAAATTATTAGCTAATATCCCAAGGGGTTACTGCTCTATGAGAAGCTGTGTATGGAACCAGAAATCTTGCACATTCAAGGCTGAAACTCTTTCACTGAGCCAAAACCTCCTTCAGTGTCAACCTCCTCCTCAAAGAAATCTCCTTCCAGGGACAGGATAGACTTTTTGAAATTGAATAAACTGTTTAGAAATCTACCCTTCCCCCTTTCTCCCTTTCTCACTTCCCTCTCTCCCAGGGCAGCAGGAAGCCTGTGTGAGAGCTCCCTTCTGAAATTCAAATGGGACCCTTGTGAACCAAATCACACAGAAAATAATGACTCTCAGTCCCTTTGAGGGAAAGCACCCACACCTTGCCAGGAACCCTAAATGTGCTCTTGGAAACCTACCAAGCACTTCCTACTGTTCTCCTCCCTTAGGTGTGTTACACAGAATTAGTTAATTTCCGGACTCCACCTTCTCCCAGACATAACCCACAGACAATAGGTAAATAGGGCTGCCTCAGCAGATTCACCTCTTCCCTATCCCTCGTTTCATCTCAAACCAGCTGGTATGCTCCTCAAAGCTCAAAAAGGGGAGCCCAGACAGTTGAACCCACACTAGAAGGATCCCTCTCCACCCTTCACCAGAACCCTCCCACTCTTAGAGTTTTTCTCCGCTGTGTGACTGGCGAGGTTCTGGGAAATCCCCAGCTTCTTGCCCTAGGAGATGGGTAGAAACACGTGGTTTTACCTTGAGCTATCACTCTTCTTGTAGTGCTCTCTCTGCATCGCTGTTCGGGACCTCCTGCTTTGTGGGTTCTTAAAACAGCTCACTCAGGCAGGATTTTGTCCCCACTCAGTACTTTTTTTGTAGGAGTGATGATATGAGTGCTCTTAATCTGATGCCATCTTGCCTTCACTGACTTTTGAATAGCTCTGGTCTACAAATACCATTGTGGAGCAGCCAATAGGGAATTCATTAGTGACATACAAAAGTGTATTTTTTTTTGCATCAATCCTTGAAATCATACTGTGAAGATGGTAAAGGCATTGACGATAATGTTTATGACTATCAAGAGTCTATAGATGGGAGAAAATTCCTACAAGGTAAAGGTTTTCTTTATGGCTAAGCTAACTTTCTGTCACATTTTCACTCTCTAGTCCAAAATAAGTCAGATTGAAGAAAGCAGGTAAGATAGCTTGGCATCATTTCCCAAATTCTTATAACTCTTTGGCCTCTTTGGTCTCTCTGATTTTAGATGGTAAACCATTTGAATGTATGGATCTTGAGTTATTTGTGTTAAATTTCAGGAAACTTGTGTTTGGTCATTCAAGTATACATAATCAACATATGAAGCAAATCTGTTACAATGATAATTTCCAATTTCCTATTCTCATATTTTTGGTTGAGTGTGGGAAAACATTTGAGAGTTTGGACCAAAAGTTAACTTCTCTTTTTCTAAAATACTTAATCTTATATAGTTAAGATGAAGTTTTAGGGAGTCATAGGTCCAATCTTATGCTTATTTTCTTTATTTTCTCTCTTTGTTTTGGAGTATATATAGTCTTCATTGCAAATAATTTTTAAAAGTTCATTAGGACTGTAAAATATGTTTGGCTTTATTCACATTTACACTACTATCCACTTTTGAAATATAAAAATTCAAAATGGATTACATAGTTTGTACTGCACTAAATGAAATAACTCTCCAAAATCCACATATTTCACAAATTCTACATAGTGCATAAAAACTGAAATTATTCGAGATGCCTCCAAATAAGAAAAAAGAATAAAGTGAAAATAAACTCAAATATGCCAACTCTTAAAAGTTCATTTTGTCTTTGGTATGGGATTAAGGTAAAAGGTCAGCTTTTTTATCTGAATCAGTTCACTCATCTAATTTTGCCATAAACAGTATTTTGGAACATGTGAGATCTGAATTAATATGGCAGAAGGAACAAGAAGGTAAGGAAGAAGAATTATTTTGCTTATATGAAACAATTCTGGTCAGAAGAGGAAAAAAAGGAAAGGAAGTCTGACCTATGTCTAATATCTATTTATTTGTGATCATAAGCTTCTTGTCCTGAGTTTCCATTGATATGGGACTTAGGCTTTTATACAATTACTGTGATGCTCATTAAGATACCATTTGCTTTTGATAGTGTTTTAAATCAATCCTTTACTTATTTAAGGAAAGGGCTTTGGTAGACAAATGCACTTAAATAAAAATCTATACATCATGGGAAATGCATAATGACTTAAATAAAAACTCTAAATGTAGTAATGGCTGCTCCAAGTCTAAACAGCATTGTTTCTCAGCAAGGCCTCATTTGTGACATGATCATTGAGCCACAAAAAAAAAATAGCTGAAATAGAGTTTGATTGGGTTCAGCAGTGTGTCTGTCCCCTATGAATCTTTGTTCTCGTACTGTTTTTCTTTCCAGTGGCTTGTCTAATGACACCAGTGAAACATTTCACATGTTGTACTATAGACAAAAATACTTTGCAAAGTAATGAAGTTCTAACAGAAAAAAATTAGAACATTTTCAAGTAACAACTCTACATACTGGCTAGAAGTCACCTATTCAGAGAACTTGGAACAATAACTCAATCTACACAGACTATTAAATTGTTCCAGGTAGGACTATAGGCTTTACATAAATTATCTTTTTTAAGCCTCCCAGTAATTCTGTGATGTAATTACTATATTAAAAGCTACTCAGTTGCAGAGGTGGAATTTGAATCTACCTCCATCCCAACCTTCACAGAGCCCTTGACTTTTAACTACCAGTTCACAAAACTGCTTAATTGTGAATAACATGAGTGGCATTGGGGGTATTTGTAATTCATATACACTGTTAATTCTATTTGTTAATTCTATTTTGTGACATGACAGGATCTGATACATGGAAATGTCAACTGAACTGGCCAATCAATCTAGTCACAGTAACCATTCTGGTAACTTGTGGCAGGCTGAAGACTTCACATAAGTCTTACTGTAATTCTTCAAATGGCTTTTGAGTTTTAAATATATAAAGGGTCCTTATCAGATCTTTAGAAGGCAAATTTTCCATTTCTTTTTTACACAAACTATTTAGGCCATTTTGGTGAGGGTGGAGAAATTCTACTGGAGAGAGATTCCAGCCCAGAAAATTATTTTAGAACAAAAACCTTTACTTCAGTTCTAAGAGCCACATACTGCTATGCTATGCTAATGCTATGTTTTAATTTTGTATATTCACTTGGAAACAATTTTGATTCTATAAGTATTTAGAACCCTTCGTGTCTGCTTTATCACTCTGTAGTTCTCCTATCAGAAGACTCATCTTCACCATGTATTATAATTGCCTGTGAATTATTCCATTCTCTCCACCTAGAATGTGAACTCCATGCAGCAGAGGTAGTGTTATTTTTCTTTACAGTGGTATTTCTTCTAAGCCTTGGAAACTTATTGTAATCACACAATACAATATTTTTTTAAATAAATTGTTGAATGAATGTGATAGCAAAGTCATGTTTCCTTGCTTCTAAGTAAATCTGTTTTTGCCTTTCCAAATGTAGAATATAAAGTAGTATGAGCAAGAAACTGAAGTGGTTCTTAACCTTGGATGCACAAGAGAAGCTTTTGAAACTATTTTGAAAAATGCCTGGGCCCACACCAGACCAAATGACAGTGAATATTTGGGGACTGGTTCTGATGTAGTGAGGTTTGACAACCTTTGCTTTTGCACATACAAATCACTGGGAGATCTTGTTAAAATGCAAGTTCTGATTCTGAAGGTCTGGGGTGGGATTTGAGATTCTGTATTCTTTCAAAGCACTTTTATGATGTCCTTGCTACTGATTCATAGACCATATATTAGATACCAAGGGGGCTAGAGAGTGAATAATCAAAAGTTTAGGCCTGGAGGATCAAGTGTTATATTTACAGTCAGGAAAATGGGTTGGGCAAATGATTTATTATTCACTTGGTATGTGTTAGACACTGAACTAAGAGATTCCCTGCATTATCTCACATCTAAGAAGGGCAAGTGTAGGATGGTACTTACAGTAGACAGAGGGCTTTAGGGTTAGAAAGCACAGCATTGGTTCAGGTTCCCTCCAAGTCCATACAGTACTAAAAGATGTTTTTCCACTTACTCAAAGATCACATTGTCTCTTTCTTTTGTATCTCCAACCTGACTCATCATCAGGCTTTCATACTAAGTAAAGGAATGTGCTCTGCATCTATACTAAGCATTCAGGTGAAAATTTGACAATAGTTGAATATTTGGATATTTTCATACATTGGTATTTAGCAGGTATATACAGAGCCAGAGGTTGAGGATCTCTTCTTGTGAGACCGGGCCTCAATAAGCATTTGCTGGGAGAATAGATAACAATTCCCTATGTAGGAAAGAGAACATGTGATAATCAGACAACATCTCTTTTCTCTGAATTATATGTGCTAGTAGTTGCTTGGAATATAGTCAATTCAGGGTAATAGAATTATGAATGGGGCAGCAGACTTGGCCCAGTGGTTAGAGTGTCCGTCTACCACATGGGAGGGTTGTGGTTCAAACCCCGGGGCTCCTTGACCCATGTGAAGCTGGCCAATGCTCAGTGCTGATGTGCACAAGGAGTGCTGTGCCACGCGGGGGTGTCCCCTGCATAGGGGAGCCCCACGTGCAAGGAGTGCGCCCCATAAGGAGAGCTGCCTAGTGCGAAAGAAAGTACAGCCTGCCCAGGAATGGTTGCCCCACACACAGAGAATTGACACAACAAGATGACTCAACAAAAAGAAACAGATTCCTGTACTGCTGACAACAACAGAAGCAGACAAAGATGCAGCAAATAGACACAGAGAACAGACAACCTTTGTGGGGGGGGGGGGGATGGGGAGAGAAATAAATAAATAAATGTTAAAAAAAATTATGAATGGTATCTTGGATTCACACAGCAAGGTGAAAGCCAATAATAAGGGAAATTAAAACCAAAACTGAAAGCCATACACCTAAAATCATGTTTTCAGTGGTATGTACTACTGTATATGCCTTTGCCTTTTTAACCTTCTTTTTTTGCAAATTGGATGCTCTCTTTCTGCATGTTGTATATACACCTTTGTAACTTTGAACGCTTACATGAATCTAGCTTTTGAAAAGTTCCAATTCTAAGTGTAACTCCTGGGCCATTGAGGATATGCCACTTTTACAGGGATTCTCCTCCCTGCTCCATTTGCACAAGTAAGCATTTATTTCTAAATGTGTAAACCTCAAAATTCTCAAGGACAACATTCTATGGCATTTGTGTAAGGCTTTTGCTTCCTTTTCTCATATTTTTAAAAAATGGGAGGGGGGCAACATGGTGGCTGAGTGAGCATACCTGAGATTCTCTCCTGCAAAGAAGCAACTGGGCAGCGTTGGAGGTTCTTCAGGACCAGGCTATTTCAGGATTTTTGCAGGGCAGGAGGTATATGGACATCGATTTGGTGGGAAGGTGCTGCAGGGAACACCTCACATTTGCTGGGTTTCCTCATCCTCTGCTGCCTCATTTCTCTGTGAATTGATTTTGGCTACCTACACTATCTCCTTTCCCCTACATCTTGATATCCCCCATCATCTACTGTCTCTCCTATATTCCACCTCCCTTTCATTGATCCCCAAGTGTCTAACTCTTAATTTCTAATACCTTTGTTTTGTTTTCTGTCTTTTTTCCACTCTCGAAACTATTGCCTTTCTTTTCTCTTTCCCACTCTCATGAAAACAGTAGCTGTTTAATTCATACCATATAACTCACATATTCAGTCGACTACCACATTATAGGTACTCTGCTTACTGCTATAACTCTACACAACTTACATGAATCTAATATTCATCCTCCCAGATCTCATATTGTTGCTCTGTTAACATTTATTACAAATACTACTCTACACATTTTCCTTTCTTACAATTGCCTTTCTCTGGCCCTAATACTTTCCTTCAAAGTGAACTCAGCCAGCAATAAGAAATTAGAATAAGAAGAACAAAGTGACAAAGACAAGATATAACACTTACACAAAAACAACAGCTAATTAATCGCCAAGAGTAGACAAAGAAGATAAGGAACTGATTGAACCTGTCAAGATAAAATAATGACCAGAGAGCAACAAAAATCTACAAACCAAAACATGCCTGCATCCAATGAACAAAATAAAAACCATGAAGGGGAGCAGAACTTCACAAAAGTAATTAAAGATCTCAGAACATTTATCACCGACAAATTTAATGAAGTAAAGGAAGAGGTTAACAACATGAAGACAACACTTGGAGGGGAAATTACAGACATACACGAAAAGATAACAGATATGATGGGAATGAACACCACAGTTCAAGAAATCAAAATACACTTGCAGCAAATATCAGCAGACTAGAAGAGGCAGAGCAGAGAATTAGTGATGTGGAAGACAGTACATCAGAAATCAAAAAGATAGTAGAATTGATTGATAAAAAGATAGAAAAAATACAGCTAGGACTTAGGGACCTGAATGACAATGCAAAATGCTCAAACATACGTATTATAGGCATCCCAGAAGGAGAAGAGAAGGGAAAAGGGTCAGAAGGAGTGTTGCAGGAAATAAGGGCTGAAAACTTCCCAAAACTACTGAAAGAGACAAATGTACATATCCAAGAAGCACAGCACACCCCAAATATCATAAACACCAACAGGCCCACCCCAAGGCATATACTTGTCAAATTATCCAAAGCTGAAGGCAAAGAGAAAATTCTAAAAGCAGCAAGAGAAAAGAAAACCATCACATACAAGGGAAGCTCCATAAGATTAAGTGCTGATTTCTCATCTGAAACCATGGAGGAAAGAAGACAGTGGTATGATATAGTCTAGGTACTAAAAGAAAAAATTTCCAACCAAGAATACTCTATCCAGCTAAACTAGCATTCAAAAATGATGGAGAGTTCAAAACATTCACAGATAAACAGAAACTGAAAGAGTATGCCAACAAGAAACCTCCACTTGAAGAAATTCTAAAGGGAGTGCTGCAGGAAGAAAGGAAAAAACAGGACAGACGGAGTTGGAGGAGAGTGTAAGGGCAACAAAAAAAGACAAAAAGAGAAGGAAAAAAACAAACAAAATATTACAAACACAAGTCCAATCAAAATATGGCCAACGTAAATAATTCCTTGAAAGTAATAACACTGAATGTCAATGGATTAAACTCACCTATCAAAAGAGTCAGACTGGGACATTGGATAAGGAAATATGACCCATCTTTATGCTGTCTACAAGAGACACATATAAGACCTAGAGACTGATAGAGGCTGAAAGTGAATGGTTGGAAAACAATCATACAAGCAAACAATAACCAAAAAAAGGCAGGAGCACCTATATTAATATCAGACAAAATAGACTTTAAATGTGAAACAATTGTGAGAGATAAAGAAGGATACTACTAGTGAAACGTACAATCTGTCAAGAAGATCAAACAATCATAAATATTTCTGTTCCTAACAAGGGTGCCTCTAAATATGTGAGGCAAACGCTGGAAAAACTCAGTGAAATAATAGATGCATCTACAATTATAGTGGGGGATTTTAATACACCACTATCAACTCTGGACAGAATATCTCAAAAGAGAATCACTAAAGAAACAAAATATTTGAACAGTGTATTAGAGGAGCTGGATCTAATGGACATACACAGATCATTACACCCAAACATAGCAGGATATACATTTTTCTCAAGTTCACATGGATCATTCTCCAAGATAGACCATATGCTAGGCCACAAAGAAAGGCTTAATGAATTCAGAAAGATCGAAATCATACAAAATAATATCTCTGACCACAGTGGAGTGAAGCTGGAAATCTGCAAGGGCCAGAGGCCCAGATTTCACACCATGATTTGGAAATTAAACAGCACACTCATAGAAAAGCAGTGGGTTAAAGAGGAAATCTCAAAAGAAATCAAAGACTACCTTGAAACAAATGATAATGATAACACAGCATACCAAAATTTATGGGATGGAGCAAAAGCAGTACTTAGAGGGAAATTTATAGCCATAAATTCATACATCAAAAGAGATGAAAGAGCAAAAATTGAAGAAGTTACTGCACATTTGGAGGAATTAGAAAAAACAACAACAAAGTAATCTAACAGGAAGAAGAAGGAAGGAAATAACAAAGATAAGAGCAGAACTAAATGAAATAGAAAATAAGAAAGCACTTGAAAAGATAAACGAGACCAAGAGCTCGTTTTATGAGAAGATCTGTAAAATTGACAAACCTTTAGTGAGACTAACAAAGAAAAAAAGAGAGAAGATGCAAATACACAAAATAAGAAATGAGAAAGGAGATATCACCACTGACCCCACAGAAATAAAGACTATCATAAGAGGATACTTTGAAAAACTATATTCCAACAAAAATGACAATTCAGAGGAAATGGACAAATTCCTAGAAACACATAAGCAGCCTATATTGATGAAAGAAGAAATTGAGGATCTCAACAAACCAATCACAAGTAAAGATATAGAATCAGTCATTAAATACCAGCCAACAAAGAAGAGCCCAGGGCCAGATGGCTTCACGGGTGACTTCTACAAAACATTCTGGAAAGAACTAACACCAATCCTGCTGAAACTCTTCCAAAAAATCGAAAGAGAAGGAACATTGCTTAACTCCTTCTATGATGCCAACATTACCCTAGTACCAAAGCCAAACAAAGATACCACAAGACAGGAAAATTACAGAGAAATTTCTCTAATGAACCTAGATGCAAAAATACTTAACACAATACTTGATAGTCGTATTCAAAAACACATTAAACGAATTATACACCACGACAAAGTGGGATTCATTCTAGATATGCAAGGATGGTTCAACATAGGAAAATCAATCAATGTAATACACCATATAAACAGATTAAAGGAAAAAAATCACATGATTATATCTATAGATGCAGAAAAAGCATTTGACAAAATACAGCACCCTTTCCTGATAAAAACACTCCAAAACATCGGCATACAAGGAAATTTTTTGAACATGATAAAGAGTGTATATCAAAAACCTACAGCCAACATTGTTTACAATGGAGAAATCCTAAAATCCTTCCCTCTAAAGTCAGGAACAAGACAAGGATGCCCACTCTCTCCCCTTCTATTTAACAGTGTCTTAGAAGTACTTGCTCGAGCACTGAGGCAAGGACCAGATATAAAAGGCATTTACATTGGAAAGGAAGTAGTCAAAATTTCATTATTTGCAGATGACATGATCGTATACATAGAAAACCCTGAGAGGTCTACAACAAAGCTTCTAGAACTCATAAATGAGTTTAGTAATGTCGCAGGTTATAAGACGAATGCGCAAAAGTCAGTAGCATTTCTGTACACCAATAATGCGCAAGATCAGGAGGAAATGGGGGAATGATGTGGGCTATGGGTGGAAGGCTCTTTGTCTCTTCAGAGATAACCTAAGCTGAAGGCTGTGGGTGTGGAACGGTAGGAGGCTGCAGTCCTGCCCTTAGAGACAATGGCAACAGGCTCCAGTCCCAGGAAACAGTTTAACAATGCAAGGGCTATAAAATTTAAGTATTTAGGGGAAATGCAAAAACCAAATATGCTAAAAGCTTATCTAGAATATCTGGAGTCCATCCTAAAAGCTTACCTAAAATGTGGAAGACATATATGCTAATTGAAGCCTATTGAGAACTGAAACAAAGGGACCATTTGGCCTTTCCTCTCTGTATAAAAGATGTTTGAAAATCTTGTTCAGGGCTCCAGATTCAAACAGAAAGCTCCCGAGTCCGGCCGGCCATCAATAAACCATTTTTTGACACAACCAATCCAATGTCCACATAGAAGAGGTGGCATTGGATTGAGAAAAGTGGACATGGTGGCTGATGGGTGTGGGGAAAGGCAGGAAGAGATGAGAGGTGGAGGCGTCTTTGGGACATGGAGCTGCCCTGGATGGTGCTTCAGAGGCAATCACCAGACATTATAAATCCTCACAGGGCCCACTGGATGGAATGGGGGAGAGTATGGGCCATGATGTGGACCATTGACTATGAGGTGCAGAGGTGCCCAAAGATGTACTTACCAAATCCAATGGATGTGTCATGATGATGGGAACGAGTGTTGCTGGGGGGGGGGGAGAGGTGGGGTGGGGGGTGGGGTTGAATGGGACCTCACATATATATTTTTAATGTAATATTATTACAAAGTCAATAAAAAAAATAAACCATTTTTCCTTCTCAAAATCAAAAAAAAAAGAAAAGAAACAAATAGCATTCACAATAGTAAATAAAAAAATCAAGTATTTAGGAATAAATTTAAATAAAGATGAAAAAACTTATACACTGAGAACTATACAAGACTGTTCAAGGAAATCAAAGAAGACCTAAATAAATGGAAGAATATTCCTTGTTCATGCATAGGAAGACCAAATATTAAGATGTCTATCCTACGAAAACTGATCTACATATTCAATGCAATCCCAATAAAAATCAACACAGCCTTCTTTAAGTAACTATAAAAAATAACTGTCAAATTTATTTGGAAAGGAAAAGGCCCCGAATAGCCAAAAACATATTGAAAAAGAAAAGTGGAATTGGAGGAATCACACTACCTGAACTTCAAAACATACTACAAAGCTACAGTAGTGAAAACAGCATGGTATTGGCATAAGGAGAGACACACAGACCAATGGAATCAAATTGAAAGTTCTGATATAGAACCTCATATATATAGTCATATAATATTCGACAAAGCCACCAAACCCTCTCAACTGGGAGAGAATGTCCTATTCAACAAATGGTGCCTGGAGAATTGGATATCCATATGTAGAAGAATGAAAAAGGATTACCATCTGACACCTTATACAAAGATTGACTCAAGATGGATCAAAGACCTAAATATAAGAGCCAAGACCATAAAGACCTTGGAAAGCACTGTGGGGAAACATCTACAGGACCTTGTAATAGGAAATGGCTTCATGAATATCTCACCAAAAGCACGAGCAGCAAAAGAACAAATAGATAAATGGGACTTCCTCAAAATTAAAGCCTTCTGCACCTCAAAGAAGTTAGTCAAGAAAGTAAAAAGGGAACCCACACAATGGGAGAAAATATTTGGCAACCATATATTGGATAAGAGACTTAAAACTTGCATATATAAAGAACTCATATATCTTGAAAATAAAAAGATAAACAACCCATTTAAAAAATGGGAAAAAGATTTAAACAGACACTTCTCCAAAGAAGAAATACAAATGGCTAAAAAGCACATGAAAAAATGCTCCAAATCTCTAGATATCACGGAAATGCAAATCAAAACTGCAATGAGATACCATCTTACTCCCATAAGAGTGGCAGCTATGAAAAAAACAAAGAATACAAATGCTGAAGAGGATGTGAAGAAATGGGAACACTCATCCACTGCTGGTGGGAATGCAGAAGGATCCAACCATTCTGGAGGACAGTTTGGCGGTTTCTCAAAAAAACTAACCATAGATTTGCCATATGACCCAGCAATACCACTGCTGGGTATATACCCAGCAGAACTGAAAACAAGGACACAAACCCATATATGCACACCAATGTTCATAGCAGCATTGTTCACTATTGCCAAAAGTTGGAATCAATCCAAATGCCCATCAACAGATGAGTGGATCAATAAAATGTGGTATATACATACAATGGAATACTACTCGGCTGTAAGAACAAATACACTACAAACACACGTGATAACATGGATGAATCTTGAGAACTTTATGTTGAGTGAAGCAACCCAGGCATTGAAGGACAAATACTACATGACCTCAATGATATGAAATAAGCAAGCTGCCTGAGAGAGCTAGAGACTGGAAGATAGGCTTACAGGAAACTGGGGGTTGGAGGAAGGATGTGAGCTGACGTCTGTAGAGTTGGAATCTATGATGAGCTGGCGGTAAGTATGAGCACAAAGAAGAGATAAAATAGGGGCATGGGGTTGCCTTTGGGTGGGGCTTTGTGGGTTTGAGGGGGACTGGGGATGGGCGGATGGGTAATATTGCCCAAAAAATTGGGGGGAGGGAGGTGAAACATACGAACGTAGGAGATTGTCAAGTGTTGGTTGAGAGTAAAATGCTGAGAAATCCGTATCAAAATATAATTAGAGGGTTACCTGTTTAGGATGCTCAGATGGGATGGTCTGATGTCGACAGACTCCTGGGGAATGTCTGAATGCTCATTTTACCAGGGTGGGTTGTACCACTGGGTAGAGACCCATGTAGTGAGAGTGGGCGTGGACCCATATCCTGGGGAGGACTAATGCAATCAAATAGAGGGAACTGTATCTCTCAAGAGAAAGGGTGTCTCCCAGGGCATTAGGGCAGCTGAGCAAGCCAGACCCTGAACACTGTTGCAAGTATCTCTGGACGTGGCTCCTCGGGAAATGGAGATTGGCTGTCGCTGTGGGCCCCAAGGGGAGGGGAAAATGGATCTTGAATGGATGGAACCAAGGTAAATGTGGGGGCAAGAGAGGATTTTCAGGAGAGTACACAAGGATGGATATAAAACATGTAATATTATACCAAAAACATATAGGGGATGACAGACTAATAATGTAAACCATAATGTAAAACATAGGATAACTAAAAAATTTAGAAAACTGTATAGCCTAAAGTATGGACCACAGTGTAAGCACAGATGTCACCTTGTTTGAAAGCTATTGTCTTAGAATCTGTACATCAGTTTCAATAAATATGATATCAATAATTTAAAAGATTATCTTTGTGGAAGGGAAAAGGTTTTATGGTGGATGTGTGGACGTACTGTATATTGTATATATGAATTACTGTCATCTAAGGCTCTTGTGAAGAGAAGCTCAATAATTAGGAAAAAAGAAAAGAAAAAGATAGGATGTAGAATTTTTCCAAATCAATATGTATTCTATATCTAACCTTTGAAATCATCGCTATATTCCATTTTACTAGTAAGGGAACCTGACATTATATTGGGCTTCACTTTTCGTGAAGTTTTGGATCACAGAGTGGTTCAAAAATGGCGGCGGAGGAGTAACGGTATGGGATGTTATTGACAGTCAATATATGGGTGACAGGGAGTTATACAGTGCATGTGTCCAGGGTTCATGGAAATGTTTGGCTATACTCATAGGGGAAACAATTAAAAACAACAGCTGGAGGGGTACTGGGTTCCTGTCTGGGAGGGTGCTCTGTCGTGGTCTCTAGGGGAGCAGCAGCAGTCCCCCATTTGCAACGGTAAGGACCAGGAAGGAATGAGGGTCCAACAGTGAGCCCCTGATACTAATGACTATGCTTGTGAGCCTATACACCTGAAATAAGAACAAGGCCTAGAGCAGCACTGTGCCTAAGAGTTCCCTCCCGACAGCCTCCATGTTATTCAAATGTGGCCAGTCTCGGAGTGAAACTCAGCATGTAAATGCAATTCCTTCCCCCAGCAAGACCCAGCGTGGGACATGACACCTGGAGATGGGCCTCCCTGGCACTGAGGGATCACTACCAAGTACCAGCTGATGACGTAACTAGAAAAAGACCTTGAATTAAAGGTTCAACGTGGACCAGCAGAATATTCCTGTCTACATATAATAACAGGAGTTAAAAATGCTGTTCAATCTAATGTAAGGGGGAAATGGAAAAGACAAATGAGTTCATATGGCTATGAGTTTCTAAAAAAGAGCCTGGAGGTTGTCAGAAGGATTGCCCTTATGCACACCAGAGCAGAGTCTCAGAGACAGATAAAGTAGATACAACCCCAGGTATTGGTCCTTTTGAGGGCTAAAGAGACCCATAGGTTCTATGGTCATGGCAGATGGGGTTCACTGCCATGTCAGTTGGCCCTTCTTTGGAGCTGGTGCTTCTGCGTGATGGAGCTGGACTCAGATGGGATCTCTTTTCACAAAACTTTCATGCTACTTTACTGGAATTGTAGTTGGTGCTGGGGCTTAAGATATATCTCAGGTATTTGAATCTCTGGACTGACAATATGATAGCCAGTCCCTGACCTCAACAGACTTCAGCTCCTACACTCTGACTTAGTGGACTTACTCCACTCAGCTAACATGGAGTTGAAGAATGTCAACCACACGCCATGGAGCCTAGAGTGCCTACAACTGAAAACAGGAGGATTGCATCCAATATCCATGTGGAATCTAAACCCCCTCTTGACATAGATGTGGAATGGACACAACCAAGCCAAGGTCCACAGGAAGAAGGAATACAGTAAGGATCAGAGTGGACTTAATCATATTCTATTCTTGAACTATTGTGGTTAGTAATCGAGAAAATGTGACATTGGTGTGGAAAAAGTGGCCATGGTGGCTGCTGGGTGTGGGGAGTGGGAGGAAGAGATGAGATGTGGAGGCATTCTCGGGACTTGGAGTTGTCCTGGGTGGTGCTCCAGGGACAATTGCGGGAAGTTGTATTTCCTCCCTTGGCCCACTGGATGGAACGTGGGAAAGTTGGGCTATGGTGTGGAATACGGGACATGGGGTGCAGCGATGCCTGGAGATGTACTCACCAGACGCAGTGGATGTGACATGATGATGGGGGAGAGTGTTATTGGGGGGGGGAGTGGTGGGGTGGGGGCAGTGGGGGTAAATGGGGACCTCATATTTTTTAATGTAATATCTTTTAAATAAATGAATAAATTGAGTATGATTTGGAAAAAAATGCACATTTATGGATATGTATAAAAGTGATCATATGATGCTTCATTTAATCAGTCCTTTTGTCCTTTTTGTTCCTTTATTTGCATCTGTTATTTTCCTTTCATTCTTCTAATTAATGTCTGCACCCTTCCAGTATCCCCCTTAACACAACCTTTGGTTTTTTTAATTTACATTGTAGTGTGTTTTCCCCTTTTTTCATTATCTTTTTGTCCTTCTTACTCCCTAACCACTTCACTCCCTCTCTTCCTCGCCCTTTCTGACTAGAACAAGTCATTTCACAGGGAGTGCTGCTCTTGACTACTTTAGTCTATCTTGGACTCTGCTTCCAGCTAAGCACACCCTTATTTATCAATCAACTCACGTATTGTGTAACTTTTACATTTTCTTGCACTGTACTAACCACTATAAAACATACATGTAGTTTATATTAACAGACTGCTTCTAGTGAAGTATAAACCTGAAAGGTTTTTGCTAATTTATATCCTTGATTTCACCTAAATTCTATTGAAACAGGCTTCCCTTTCTTTTCTTAATCACTTCTTGAGAATATTATATAGTTTTCTAAGCAATTATGTTTAGTAAAAGTCCACCCTAATTATTTGAAACTTAAATATCATATCTGTCAAAACACTCTTCCCTTCACCACTTACTGTCAGACCTTGTACTTGGGGAACTTAGAGAGAGCAAGGGGACATGATGTGGTTGAATGTGTGGACAGGGTTAGAGATAAGTTGAGAGCTGTTAATTACATTCACATTATTGATGTTACCAGCAACACCATTCATTAACAAATTTTCCATCACCTCAAGCAGAAACTTCTACCAACTAAGCATGAACATTCCATTACCTACCCCCACCCCAGCCCTGGTAATCTATATTCTACTTTCTCACACTATGAATTTGTTCTTTCTAATTATTTCACATCAGTGAGATCATGCAATATATATCTTTTTGTGTCTGGATTATTTCAATCAACATGATGTCTTCAAGGTTCATTCATGTTGTAGCATATATCAGGACTTCATTTCTTTCTATGCCTGAATAATATTCCATTGTCTGTATATGCCACATTTTGTTTATACATTCATTGGTTATTGAGCCCTTGAATTTACTTCCATCTTTTGGCAATTGTGAATAATGCCACTATAAATATTGTGTCCAAATATCTGTTGGAGTTCTTGATTGCAATTCATTTGAATATATACCTAGAGGTGAGAATGCTAGGTCATATAATAATTCTATGTTTAACTTTTTGACGAACTTTCAAACTATTTTTTATGTGGCTACCACATTCTACATTCCCACTAACAATGAATAAGTATTCCTATTTCTTGACATACTCTCCCATACTTGTATTTTCACTTTTTAATCATTGCTATCCTGGTGGGTATGAAAAAGTATAGCATTGTGGTTTTGATTTGCATTTTCCTAATGGCTAATCATATTTAGCATCTTTTCATGCATTTGTTGGTCATTTGTATACCTTTTCTAAGCCACTAAGTTTGCATGTATATACTTAAAATATTTTTATTAGAGACGTCGGTTTACCAAAAAATAATGCACATGTGTGGAATTCCCATACAACATCCCTCCAACAACACTCTACATTGTAGTGGAATATTTGTTACAAATTATGAGATAATATCATCAAACTATTACTAGTAACTATGGTCTATAGCATGAATTTGGTATGCTTTTCCCATACCCCTCCATTATTAACACAGAATGTCTTTGGCATTGATGTAAAAACATTACAGTATTGCAGTTAATTATAGTCCATAGTTTACATTAATTATATCTTCCCATGTTTTTCCACATTCTTACCACCTTGCTCTAGTGATGTACATTTGTTCTAGTTCAAAAGACATTCTTGTCTTTGTACTATTATCCATAATTCTCATCCACCTCTGGGTTCACTATGTTATACAGTCCCCATCTTATTCTCTAGCCTTCTTTCAATTGATATTTACATCCTTAGACTACCCTTTCCAACAACAATCCCGTATATAAACCAGCTGCATTAGTTCTCGTTCTACTCATTATAATGTGTTATCATCCCCTGTATTCATTTTCACACCTTTACAGTCAAGTTAATGAAAACTTCTACACACATTAAGCATCAGTATCCCTTCTCAACCCTCCTCTTATTTTCTAACAACATATACTTTGAGTTTTTTAAAAAAATACATATATTATTTTTAAAGAAGCTTTAGATTGCATAAATGTTACATCAAACATATAGGGAATTTCCATATAACCCACACCTCCTCCTCCCACACTTTCCATATTAACATCTTTCATTAGTGTGGTACATTTGTTTCAACTGATAAACACATATTGAAACATTGCTACCAACCATGAACTATAGTTTACATCACAGTTTACAATTGTTACCATATGATTTCATAGATTTTGAAACAAAGTATATAATGGCCTGTATCCATTTTTGCAGGGTCATGCAGGACAATTCCAATGTCTCAAACATGTCCCCATGGTTTTAACTCCATGCATTTATTTTTTATATTTAGTAAATATTAGTGAGACCATGAAATATTGGTATATCTTCTTTGGAGAAATGTCTATTCCAGTTTTTTCCTATTTTTAAAAATTTGTATTCTAGTACATCATTTATACACGAACATACATAAACAATAAATGTATAGTAAAAGTTGTGAATTTACAAAACAAATGTTTTTAATATCATACAGTACTCCCATACATCAACCCATCACCAGCACCTTGCATTGTTGTGAAAAATTTTTTTTAATTATTAAAGAATATTTTCAAAATCTTACTACTAACTGTAGTTCATATCTTATATTTGGTGTATTTTCTCCCAACCCTCCCTATTATTATAATTTTTTAAATTTATTGAAATATATCACTCATACATGAACATACATAAACAATAAATGTATAATAGTTTTGAATTTATAGAACAAACCTATATAACATCAAACAAACATATATAACATCTCACCCTACCAACAATAACTTGCATTGTTTTTAAACCTTTTCAACTAATGATTAAAGAGCATTGTCATAATATTACTACTAAATGAAATATTTTTCCCCTAACCAACCTGATTATTATCTTTATATCATTTATATATGAACATACACAAACAATTAAGTGTATACTAAATTGTGAACTTACAAAACAAACATGCATAACATCATACAGGGGTCCCATACACCAACCCTCCACCAACACCTTGCATTGTCATGAGACGTTTCTTACAAACTGTGAAAGAACACTGTCAAAATCTTACTACTATCATAGTTCTTATCTTACATTTGGTGTGCTTTTCCCCCTACCCACCTTATTATTATTTTTTAAAATATATTTTTAATACAGAAATTGTGAATTTACAAAGCATCATGCACATGTATAGAATTTCTATACAACACCCCTTCACCAACACACTACACTGTGGTGGAACATTTGCTGCAGATTATGAGATAATATAATCAGACTCTTACCACCAACCATGGGCCATAGTGTACATTTGGCATGCTTTTTCCATAACCCCCATTAGCAACACACTACAACTTTAGCATAGATGCATGAATATTACAGTAGTGCTGTTAATCACAGTCTACAGGTCATACCAATTTTATTTTTCCCATGCTTCTCCACATTCCCAACACCCTGCAATAGTGACATACATCTCCTCTAGCTCACTGAAGGACACTCTTGCATCTGTATCATCAACCACAATTCTCATTCACCTCTGAGTTTGCTGTATTATTCAGTTCCTAGATTATTCTCTAACTTTCTTTCAGTTGACATTTACAACACTATTCTAACCTTGCCAGCCACATTCCCATTCATAAACCAGCTGCTACTCACTATAACTATACCATCAACTCTATATATTTCCAGAATTTTACTGTAAAGTTAATTAAAACTTCTAGATACATTAAGCATCATAGTCCTTCTCAGCCCTCCTCTTATCTCCTGATAACCTATACTCTAGATTTTAACTCCATGCATTATTCTTTGTATTCAGTTCATATTAATGAGACCATGCAATATTTGTCCTTTTGTGTTTGGCTTCACGCACTTAGCATAATGTCCTCAAGAATAATCCATGTTATCATATGTGTCCCAATTTAATTTCTTTTGACTGCAGCATAGTATTCCATCATATGTATATACAACATTTTGTTTATCCATTTATTGGTTGATGAACATATGGGTTGTTTCCATCTTTCACCAATTGTGAATAATGCCTCTATGAATATCATTGTGCAGTGTCTGTTTATGTCAGTTTTCAGTTCTTCTGGGTATATTCTTAGTAAAGGAATTGTTAGATCATATGGTAGTTCTATATTTACCTTCCTGAGGAACCGCCAAAATGTCTTCCACAGAGGATGTACCATTTTATAGTCCCACCAATAGTGAAGGAGTGCTCTTATTTCTACACGTCCTCTCCAGCACTTACTTTTTTCTGTTTTTTTAAAAATAATTTCCATTCTATGTAGTGTGAGATATCTCATGGTTGTTTTGATTTGCATTTCCATAATAGCTAGTGATATGAAACATTTTTTTTTCATGTGCTTTTTGGCCATTTGTGTTTCCTGTTTGGAGAAATGTCTATTCAAATCCGTTGCCCTTTTTTTAATTGGATGGCTTGCTCTTTTTTTCTTGAGTTATATGATCTTTTCATATAATATGAAAATCAAACCCTTATTGGATATGTGGTTTCCAAATATTTTCTCCCATTGAGTGGCCTTCCTATTTACATTCTTAATGAAGTCCTTTGACTCACAAAAGTCTTTAAGTTTGAGGAGGTCCCAGTTATCCATGTTTTCTTTTGCAGCTTATGCTTTCAGTGTAATGTATAAGAAAACACCACCTTCCATCAGGCCTTGAAGATATTTTCCTACATTTCCTTCTGGGAGCTTTATGGTTCTTGCTTTTTATATTTAGGTCTTTAATCCATGTTGAGTTAATTTTTGTTTATGGTGTGAGATAGGGGTCCTCTTTCTTTCCTTTGAATATGGATATCCAGTTCTCCCAGCACCATTTTTAAAATAGACTGTACGGCCAAGGCTGGGTGGGTTTGACAGACTTGTCAAAAATCACTTGACCATGGATACGAGGGTCTGTTTCTGAACCATCAGTTTGGTTCCATTGATCTATGTCTATCTTTTTGCCTACACCATGCTGTTTTTACCACTGTAGCTAGGTAATAGGAATAAAGTCCAGATGTGAGAGTCCTTCAAATTTGCTTTTCCTTTTTAAGATGTTTCTGACTTTTCAGTGATCCTTACCCTTCCAAATAAATTTGATAATTGTGCTTTCCATTTGCTTACAAAAAAATGGCCTTGGAATTTTTATCAGGATTGCATTGAATGTATATATCAGTTTCGGTAGAATTGACATCTTAATTCTGTTTAGTCTTCCAATGCTTAAGCATGGAATATTTTTCCAATTATTTAGTTTTTTAAAATTTCTCTTAACAGTGCATTGCAGTACTCTGAATGCAAGTGCTTTATATCTTTGGTTAAGTTTAATCATAAATATTTTATTATTTTAGTTGTTGTTATAAATGGAATTTTTTCCTGACTTCCTCCTCAGGTTATACATTACTAGTGTCTAGAAGCAACACTGATTTTTGTGCATTGGTCTTGTATCATGACACTCTACTGAATTCGTTTATTAGCTCTAACAGATTTGTCATAGATTTTTCAGGGCTTTCTAGGTATTGGATCATATCAACTGTGAATAGCTAAAGTTTTACTTCTTTCTTTCTGATTTGGATTGTTTGTCTTTATACTGCGGAGTTGTAGGATTAAAAAAAACATATTCTGGATATTTAAACTAAACAGATATATACTTTTCAAATTTTTTTTTCTATTCTGTAGGGTTTTCTTTTCATTTTCATGATGAAGTCCTTGCTTGCACAAATTTTTTTTAAATTTTGATGAAGACCAATTTATCTATTTTTAATTTGCTCCTCATGATTTTGATGTAAAGTCTAAATTTTAAAAAATGTTGCCAAACTTGATTTCCTGAGGATGTTTCCCTATGTTTTCTTTAAGGAATTTTGCAATTTGGGTTCTTATATTTAGATCTTTTATCCATTTTTAGTTGATTTTTTGTATATGGTGTGTGACAGAAATCCACCTTAAATGACTTGATAAATGGTTACCCAGTTTTCCCAGGAACATTTTTGAAGAAATTATTCTTTCTTTATTGAATTGATTTGGCATGCTTGTTCAAGGCATTGAACTCAGATGTGATCTTGTTCCCAAGCCTCTCCTGTTACTTTTACCAGACCCTTGGTTGACGCTGGGGTTTGGTGTATACTCAGGGGATCTGAATCGCTGGATTGTCTATGTGATAACCAGGCCCTGAGCCTCAATAGACCTGCAACTCAGGTTTAATGAATTTACTCCAGCCAGCTAACAGGGAGGTGAAGAAGGTCAACCACTACAGCCGGGAGCCAAGAGTGCCTACAAATGCAAGTAAGAGAATTGCATCCAGCATCCATGTGGAATCTAAGCCCCCTCTTGATATAGAGGTGGAGTAGACATAACCATCCCAGGGTCTATAGGATGGAGGAATAGAGTATCGGTTAGAGTGGACTTACTGATATTCTATTCTGGAACTCTTGTGATTAGTAATGGAAGAAAATGTAGTATTAATGTGGAGAAAGTGGCCATGGTAGCTGCTGAGGGTAGGGAGAGGTAAGAAGACATATGATGTGAGGGCATTTTCAGGATTTGGAGTTGTTCTGGGTGGTGCTGCAGGGACAGATGCTGGACATTGTGTTTCCTGCCAAGGCCTATTGGGTGGACTGGAGGAGAGTGTAGACTACCATGTAGACCACTGTCCATGTGGTGCAGCAGTGCTCCAAAATGTATTCACCAGATGCAGTGAGTGTGCCAGGATGATGCAAGAGGTTGTTGATGTGGGAGGAGTGGGGAGACAGGAGTGGGGGGCTATATGGGGACCTCATATTTTTTTAATGTAACATTACAAAATTATTTTAAGTTAAAGAAAATTAAACAAAAATCAATTGTTGGAACCAGATGTGGCTTAAGTGATTGGGCTACTGCCTACCATATGGGAGGAACTGAGTTCGATCCCTGGTTAAAAAAAAAGCATGCCCGCATGCCTCCTGGTACAAAAGCATGTCTGTGTGGTGATCCGATTGCCTGCTGGCAAGCCAAGAGTCCACACAGTGAGTGGAGTGTCCGTGTGAGTGCCTGTGAGGCAAGCCAGTTGCCCAAGGAAGTGCCCAAATGGTGAGCCAGTATTCATGCAAGTGAGTCATGCAGCAAGATGATGACATGATAAAAGAAAGATAAAGGGGAGAGTCAAGGTGAAGTCCAGCAGAGATCAGGAACTGAGGTGGTGCAGATGACAGGGAACCTCTCTCCATATTAGAGGTCCCCAGGACTAAATTCCAGTGAATCCTAGAAGAGAAAGATGAGAAGAGAAGACAAAAAGAGAAACAGATTCAGAAGATCACACAGTGAGTGGGCACAGACAGCAAAAAACAGCAAGGAGGAGAGGGAAAAATCAATTTGCCACAGATGTTAAAGTTTATTGCTTAACTATCATTTTGATTTCCTTGATCTATAGTTCTGTCCTTGGGCCATTACCATGTTGTTTTGATTATTGTATCTTTTAATAAGCTTTAAAATTTGAACAGGGGAGTATTCTAACTTGGTGTTTTTTCAATATAGTTTTGGCTATAAAGGGCCCTTGATCATTCCATATAAATTTGATGATTGGCTTTCCCATTTCTGCAGAAAAGACTGTTAGAATTTTTATTAGGATTGCATTGAATCTGTATATCACTACTGATAGAACTGACATTATAACCATAGTTAGTCCTCAAATCATGAACAGAGAATGTCCTCCCATTTATTTAAGTAGTCACAGATCTCTTTAGCAATATTCTGTAGTTTTCCAAGAGCAGTTGTTTAGACCTGTGGATAAATTTATTCCTAATATTTTTTTCCATTAGTTGCTATTATAAATGAAACTGTTTTCTTAGTTTCCTGTTGAGTATGGTCATTGCTAATGTATAGAAACACTACTGATTATTGTGTGCCCCTACTTTCCTGACTTCGTTTATTGTCTCTAATAGCTTTGTTGTGAATTTTTCAGGATTTTTTAAAATATAGGATTATACCATCTGCAAATAGGAAAAGTTTAACTTGATTCTTTCCAATGTGGAAGTCTCTATTTATTTCTCTTGCTAAATTTCTCTGGTTAGAACATTTGGAATAATAATGAATAACAGAGGTGACAGTATGCATTATTTTCTTGCTCCTGATCTTAAAGAGAAAGCATTTAGCCTTTCACTATTATGATGTTAGGTGTGGGTTGTTCATATATGACCTTTATCTTGCTGAGGAAGATTCCTTTTATTCCTAGAGTTCTAAGGCTTTTTATCAAGAGGGGATTCTGGATTTTTAAAAATTCTTTTCTGGATACATTGAGATGATTGTGAGTGCTTTTTCCCATGTTCTGTTATTTGTTGTATCATATTAATTGATTATCTTATGCTGAACCACCTTGCATAACTAGGATAAATCCAACTTTATCATTGCATATAATTCTTTTAATATTCTGTTGGATTCAGTTTGCATGTATATTATTGAGGATTTGTCTTTATATACATAACAGTTTTTGTCTTTAATTTTATTTTCTTGTGGTATAGTTATCTAAATTAATACTAGGGTGAAATTGGCCTCTTAAAATGAATTATGAAGTGCTCCCCTTCTTTATTTTTTTCATGACTGATATTAATTACTGGAATGTTGGCTAAGATTCACCAGTGAAGCCATCTTATCCTGGACTTTTCTTTGTTGAGGTGATATGTATTAATGATTGAATCTGTTTATATGTTAATAGTCTACTGAGATCTTGTATTTTTCCTTTAGCCAATATTAGTAGTATCTGTGCTTCTAGGAATTTGTCCATTTTACCCAGGTTGTCTAAATATTTGATGGGCAGTTGTTCACAGTATCATCTTATAATCTTTTTTATTTCTGAGAGGTAGGTAGTAATGTCACCCCCTCACTTAATAGTTTTTAATTTAATTTTTAAAAATTTTTTACTTAATTTTAATTTTAGTTATTTGTGTTCTCTCTTCTTTTCTTTGCCTGTCTAGGTAAGTTTTGTTGATTTTATTGTTCTTTATAAAGAACCAACCTTTGATTTCATTGGTGCACCCTCTTGATTTTTTTTATTCTTTACTTCATGTATGTCTGTTCTAATCTTACCTGTTTCCATCATTCTCCTCACTTTGGGTTAGTTAATACTTCTTTTCCTAGATCCTCCAGATGTGAGGTGAGTTGTCTGATTTAAGATCTTTCTTCTTTATTAATATAAGCATTCTGAGCAATAAATTTACCTCTTAACACTGCCATTGTACACTTAACATTGCTGCATTGTAAAAGTTATGGTATGTTGTGTTTTATTTTCATTCTCTTCAAGATTATTTCCTAATTTCCCCAAGACTTCTTTTTGTCTCTTTGGTAGTTTGTTGTTTAATTTCCAAATATTTGTGAATTTTCTACTTCCTCTGATACTGATTTCTAGCTTCATTCCATTGTGGTCAGAGAAGATACATCTAATGTTTTCAGTATTTTTAAATGTATTGAGACTGTTTTTTTAATCTAATAAGAGAATGCTTGTGACCTAACCTTGTCTATACTGGAGAATGACCCATACATACTAGACAGAAAAATGTATTCTGCTACTGTTAAGTGAAGTGGTCATTGATGAGTATTAGGTATAATTGGCTTAAATATAATTCAAGTATTGTGTTTCTTTATCTCCCCAGAATGCTTATGCATGCCTCAGCAGGATCTCTTTGTCCGTCAAAGTAAATACCACCTCAAATAGTGGAGACATCCAGACACTATAGGCAGGGCAGAGAGCTCAGGAGTTTGGTGCCCTACCAGTGATACCTACTTGGGAATATATGCTCCCCATTGTGACAGAGTCGGACTCAGTTATGGTTTCCATACACATGGCCCTTCTGCCTTTTCTGTTTGAACCTATAGTTAGTGCTAGAGTTGATAGGTGTATGTGTAGAGTTGATAGCTGGCCTTGTCAGTTGGGACCTGAATCTCAACAGAGTTGCAACATCTACTCTCTAGTTCATTGCACTCACCCAGGACAATTAAAAGTAGATGATGATGGACAATGTCCATCCTAAGGAACAGACAGAGTCTGCAACTGCAAGCAAGATAGCCCCATTCATCTGACCCATGGGATCTAATCCTCTTCTCTATTATAGGTGAAGTGGGCATCACCATCCCAGAATCTTCAGAATTGGAAAATGAAGGATGGAGTAGAGAAGACTTTCTGGCATTCTAGAATAGATTTATTGTGATTCTAGCAATGGAAGAACTTTTATCATTGATGTGGAGGCAGTGGTCACTGGACGGTTTGAGGGGAGGGAGAGGGAAAAACTGGTGTAATATGGGGACATTTTTGGGACCTTGGAATTGTTCTGAATGACACTGCAATGACAGATACAAGTCATTATATATCTTGTCATAACTTACAAAATTGTGTGTGGCAGAGAGTAAACTACAATGTAAACTATAATCCACACTTAGTGGCAATGATCAAAAATGTTTTCACCAACTGTAACAAATGTGCTACACTAATGAAGGATGTTGTTAATGTGGAGAGGTTGGGAGCAGGGCATATGGGAATCCGCTATGTTTTTATGTTATATTTAGGTATTTCCCAGGATGACTAAAAGGAGATGATGATGGGCAACCACCAACCAAGGAACCAGGACAGTCTACAAATGTAAGCAAGAGAGTTCCATCCATCAGTGATATGGGATCAATGCCTCCTCTCCATTAGAGATGGAGTGGGCATCACCATTCCAGAATCATCAGGATTGGAAAATAAAATCTGGACTAGAGTGGACTTACTGGTATTCTACTATAGACTTATTATGAGTCTAGCAATGGAAGAGATTATATAATTGATGCGGAGACAGTGGTCCCTGGAGTTGCTGAAGGCAGGGAGAGGGAAAAGGAGGTGTAATATGGGGGCATTTTTGTCACTTAGAATTGACCTGAATGGCATTGCAAAACAGATACAAGATATTATATATCCTACCATAACCTACAGAATGGAGTGGGAGAGAGTGTAAACTACAATGTATAAACTATAATCCAAGCTGTGTGACAATGCTCCTAAATGTGTATATCAATTTCAATGAATGTACCACACTAATGAAAGAAGTTGCCAATGTGGGAAAAATGGGAGGTGTGGGGAGTGGGGCATATGGGAATCCCCTATATTTTTTAATGTAACATTTTATGCAATCTATGTATCTTTTAAAAATATATAAAAATATTTTAAAAATAAAATATATTTTTTAAAAGTGGTGTTTTCAAATCTTCAACAATTATTGTAGAACCACCTATTGTTTTCTTTAAATGTGTCAATTTTTATTTCATTCTCTTTGGTACTCTGCCATTAGGTGTATATTTATTTAAATTTTTATGTCTTCTTGTTGAATTGACCCTTTTAAATGTTTATAGAAACCATCTTTTACCCTTGTAGCGTTTTTTTAATTAAAAAATGTATTGTAGTATAACATTCATACATGAGCATACATAATTAATAAGTGTATAGTAAAAGTTGTGAGCTAACAAAACAAGCATGCATAACATCATACAGGGCTCTCATACATTACTCAACTACCAACACCTTGCGTTGTTTTGAAACACTTGTTACAAATTATGAAAGAGCATCATCAAGTATTGCTAACTATAGTTCATTTTGATTTAATGTACACAACATCTGATATTAGTATAGTTACCTCATTCTTTTTTTATTACTATTTTCATGACATGATTTTCCATTTGTGTTCTTTTTCAATTTGTGTCTTTGAATTTAAGGTGAGTCTCTTGTAAACAGCATATACTTGGGTCATGTTTTTGCTTATATTTGTTCTGCCCAAATCTCTATTTTTGTTTGGAGAGCTTACTCCATTTACATTTAATGTAGCTACTATTAATACAGGACTTTCTTCTACCAATTTCTACTTGGTCTTTCTAAGTCTTATGATTTTTTGTCTCAAATATTCTGTTAATACTTACTGTCATATAGTTATTTGACTTTTTTGTATTGTACTATTTTCAGTGTCATTTTTTCCATGTATTTTTAGATACTTTCTTTGTGCTTACAATGAGGCTTAAAATTAATATCTGAAATCTAAAGCAATCATGTTTAATTTGATGTCAACTTAACTTCAATAACATAAGCAAACATTGTTCACATAGCTTCCATCTCCCAACCTTTTTGTTTAGTTATTACAAATTTTATCTTTGTACATTGTATGTCCAAAACTAAATATTTATTATTACTTTTCATGTATTTGCATTTTAGAACCTATAAGAAGTAAAAAGTGGAATTATGCACCAAAAATATAATACAAGTGTAATGCTATTTATTTTTTCCCCAATGATTACCTTACTGGAAGTCTTTGTTTCCCTATCATGCTTCAATTAACTGTCTAAGGTCCTTTCCTTTCAGTCTAAAGAACTCCTTTTAGCATTGTCTGCAGAGCAGGTCAAGTGGTGAGGAACACTCATAGCTTTGTTTACCTGGGGATGTCTGAATCTCTCCGTCATTTTCGAAAGACAGTCTTGCCATATATTAAAGTCTTGATTGGCAATTTCTTTCTTTCAGCACTTTAAATATTTCATCCCACTGAATTATTGTCTCCATGAGTTTTGCTGAGAAATAGACACTACCTTATTGATATCCCCTTGTACATAACATGTTTCTTTTCTCTTGTAGCTTCCAGAACCCTTTCCTTGTCCCTGTGACTTGACATTTTGATTTGTGTCTGAACATGGCCTTCTTGGAGTTTATCCTCCTTGCATTTTATTGGGCTTCTTGAATATGCATATTCATGTCTTTCTTTGTCTTTAGCAAGTTTTCTGTAATGATTTCTTTGAATATTCTTTCAGCCCTTTTCACTCTTTCTTTTCCTTCTGGAACTCGCCTAATGTGTGTATTGGCACCCTTGATGGTGTCTCATATCTCTGGCACTGTTCTCATTTTTCATTCTATTTTTAGCTTTCTCCTCAGCCTGAATCATTTCAATTGTCTTGCCTTTGAATTCACTCATTCTTTCTTCTGGCCCTCCAATCTGCTGTTGAATCCTTCTAGGGACTTTTATATTTCAGTTACTGTGGTCTTCATTTCCAGTATTCATTTGTTCCTTCAAAAAATTTCTATCTGTTTATTGAGATTCTCTTATTGTTCATTCATTGTTTTCCTGCTATTTCACTTCTTTTTCCCTGTTTTCTTTTACTTTCTGTGTATATTAAAGATATTTTAAAAATTACTTTCTAGTGTGTCCTAAGTCTGATCTTCTTCATTACCAGTTTCCGAATTATTAACTTCCTTCTTTAGTTTGGTCACAATTTCTTGGTTCTTTGTTTGTTTTGTAATTTATGTTCATACTGCATAATTTAGTGTTTTATTGTATTAACTATGGGATGTAATCCATAAACTGTCTCTTCCTTAAGTTATTCCCTGAAAGTTATATAATAGATTCCTTGAATTCCAGGAGATAACAGAAACAAACAAAATGCAAAAAAAAAAAAAAATGCCTTTTCCAGTATTTTCAAAGGAGCTCTGACTTTGCCATTGCTTTCCTTCAGAGTTTAGTCCTCCTCAAAAAAAATCAGACAGAGGTAAAAATGAAGTGCAGGGACTTCTCCATCTTTCCTAAGCCTGCATTTTCCCCCTGGGCTTTTGTTTGCTTGCGGCCTTACGAATTCCCAGCAACAGGAATTTAAATATCCTTTCTGCTCCCTATGAAATAGAGCTTCTGCACCTCTTGAGTACTCTATTATATGATTTAGAGCCAATAATTTGTGCCCCAGGTTGCCTTGACTTAATTTTTACACTGCTTTAACTTTCTACAATTGCTTCTGCCTGCAGGCAAGTTCTGGGAGAGTGAGCCAGAGACTTGGCTCCTGATTTAGTTTTTCAGACTGCCACCCAATAGATTGGTACTGAAATTCAGATAAACCAGTATGCACATGCACACTGTGATTTTTCTGTTCACTCTGGAACAAGGCCAGGAACTCACAATGGGAGCAGAGGCTGACTCAACATGATTTTGGAGAGAGAGTAGTGGAGGGACCAGCAAGAATACCAAAACCTTCATCTACCATTTTTTAAACATTTTATTTTTATTTTTCCCTCTTTATTTTTTTAATGTTACATTCAAAAAATATGAGGTCCCCATATATGCCCCACCCCCCTCACCCCACTCCTCCTCCCATAACAACAATCTCCTCCATCATCATGAGACATTCATTGCATTTGGTGAATACATCTCTGAGCACCGCTGCACCTCATGGTCAATGGTCCACACCGTAGTACACACTCTCCCACAGTCCACCCAGTGGGCCATGGGAGGACGTACAATGTCTGGTAACTGTATTTTGAAATGCTTTTCAACTTACAGAGCACTTACAAAAATAATACATACCCTATATAGAAACCTCCAAAATACCTTTAAGCTCAAAATATTTTACCATTCAATGGGATTAGTCACTTTCATGATATTGTGGTATCCTCACCACTTTCCATCATTAAAACTTTCCCATCTAGCTAAACAGAAACCCTACACCTATTATGCAACATGGTCCATTGCGCCTGCCTTCCACACCTGATAACCTTTCCTATTCAGTGATATATACTCTTTAGTTACCATGGTACTTAAATTTAGCATCTTAAATCTCTAATAATCTCATTTGTTTGGATAATAATTTAAATAATACACACAAACTATGTTCCTATTACCCTCAAATCCTCTGCCTTTTTGTAGTTCTTGTCATAAATTATATGTTTATATTTTGCAGGTTCAAAATCACTAATATATCATTAGATTTTTCTGTAAGTGTCTTTTAGATCCTGAAGAAATAACTAGTAGAGTTTAAAACCAAAAATAAGAATACTGACTGGCAATTATATTTACTTATGTTATTGCCTTCATTGGAAATTTTTACTTCTTCATGTTGCTTCCAGTTGTTGTCTACTGTCCTTTCCTTTTAATCTGTAGAACTCTCCTTAGCATCTTTTTTTGGACTGGTCCAGTGGTCATGAATTAACTTGACTTTTGTTTATCTGGGAATGTAATAATAAGTCCCTCTTTTTTGAAAGACAGTTTTGTTGGAAATAGATTCTTGTTTGGCAATTTTCCCTTTCAGGAATATAAATATGACTTTTTATTGCCATGGTTTCCTAGTATTATTACAGAAGTTTCCTTGATAGCCAGGATCTAATTTAAAAAAAGGTTAAAAATAAAATACTTTCCCCAGTCATTGCACATTGAACAATATGAGTTCTCTCCTTCGAGTCATATATGCCATTGGTTTAGAGAATAGCCACAAGCCAAAGCATAGTGGACTGCCGTATATTTTCTACCCTCCTGTCTTTTCTTGGGTATGCATATGTTGCCCTATGTATTCCCTCATTTACCCAGTTGGAAATATCCCATCTCCACTAAGAAAGTTTTCTCAATGTTCTGGGTACTGCTCTTTATATCCTTCAGCCAGCATGATTTTACCTTGCTAGCATGACTTTACTGCTCTCCCACAGCATTCTTTAGTAGAGTTTCATGAGGTGCCTTCGACATGTAGGGCAAGTTCTGTGATGGCAATTCCCTAAGGTCATCATTAGAGAGTTTGGGCCAGGTATATATGCTTCTATTATTTGCATAAAGGTTACTTTGTTCCCTCAGAAACTGGAACCAGGGATCAACACTGGGAGCATGTGACATCTTTGTGCTGAGCAGGTGAGGGATGGGGAATGGGGCAACCAGGGTTCCAAGAAAACCTATTGCTTTTAAGTAGATTTTTCTGTATGTAGCTCTCATTTTGTTACTGTGAGCCTTTAACTGATTTCTGAATTTTGAAAAGTTATTTCTACTAGTTCTTGCTTGTTGTTTAAAGCTTCTGTGAAGGAACAGAGCCCTGAAGGTCTACCTTTGCCATCCTGCACCTGGAGTCTCTCCTACTGTGTTTCAAGAAGCATTTTCTTGATTTGGCTTTAACTTAGTTACTGTAAACGTTTAACTATTTTCCAGAGTTTTGAAAAAGATCACGCCAGTTTTTGCTTGTTGTGCAATGATTCTGTGGGGAATGCCACCCTGGAGTATCTTATGCTTCTCTCTTGGTCAACTGGAAGTTGTAGATGTAGCCTATAATTTTTGAAAGCCTAAATTCTTCTAGCATTGGTTCTGAGAGGAGGGAATAACCAGGTTTCATTTTACATTACTCTTCATCTTTGTTGATGAGGAGGCCTTAGGTCAATATGCTCCTGGCAGTATTTACTGATATAATTGTCCACATAGATAGTTGGTGACATTTTCTTCAACTGGTGTTCAGTCTTACCTTAGATCCAATTATTGATATGAAGTTTCTCAAAAAGAATTCTTGCTTATGGTCTTCACACTGAACCTCTTCTCCGGCTGTGGTATTATATCTCTTAGCTCTCTGTTTCCCTCTTTAATCTCTTTCCCTCATAAAGAGCCATAAGAAATGCTGAGGTCCTATTCCATGTTTTCTAGAGTTGAGGGGTAGCTTATTCCCTGGAAAACTGTATCATGTTGCTTTCTTGCTCCTTTTATGCAAGCTACTTATAAAAACCTGTCACACTTGGTAATATCTGGATAATAAGAAGGCAAAATTCGGGGAAACGGAAAGGAGAAATGAGTTTATATGGCTACGAGTCTATAAAAAAGAGTCTGGAGGTTGTCAGAAGGATTGCCCTTATGCACACCTGAGCAGAGTCTCAGAGACAGATAAAGTAGATACAACCCCAGGTATTGGTTCTTTTGAGGGCTAAAGAGACCCACAGGTTCTATGGTCATGGCAGATGAGGTTCACTGCCATGTCAGTTGGCCCTTCTTTGGAGCTGGTGTTTCTGCGTGATGGAACTGGACACAGATGGGATCTCTTTTCACAAGACTTTCATGCTACTTTATTGGAATTGTAGTTGGTGCTGGGGTTTAAGATATACCTAGGGGATTTGAATCTCTGGACTTACAATATGATAGCCAGGCCCTGACCTCAACAGACTTCAGCTCCTACACTCTGATTTATTGGACTTACTCCACTCAGCTAACATGGAGTTGAAGAATGTCAACCACCACACCATGAAGCCTAGAGTGCCTACAACTGAAAGCAGGAGGATTGCATCCAGTATCCATGTGGAATCTAAGCCCCCACTTGACATAGATGTGCAATGGACACAACCAATCCAATGTCCACAGAGAAAATGTGGCATTGGTGTGGGAAGGGTGGCCATGGTGGCTGCTGGGTGCGGGGAATGGGAGGAAGAGATGAGATGGGGAGACGTTTTCGGGACTTGGAGTTGTCCTGGGTGGTGCTTCACGGACAACTACGGGACATTGTAGATCCCCCCAGGGCCCACTGGATGGAATGTGGGAGAGTGTGGGCTATGATGTGGACCGTTGACTATGGGGTGCGGTGATGCCCAGAGATGTACTTGCCAGGTGCAGTGGATGTGTCATGATGATGGGAGAGGGTGTTGCTGTGGGGGGGGGGGGGTTGGGGCGGTGGGTTGAGTGGGACTTCATATTTTTTTAATGTAATATTTTTTTAAAAAATGAATAAAAAATTAAAAAAAAAAGAAAGCAAAATTCTTCTGTGTTCACATGCAGCATATTACTACAGAAATACATCAAGCTTTCACAAGTATTTCCTCACTAGGGTCCACCACATTTTTATGTATGCACAGAGATGGACCTGTAGTTCGTGGCATGTACTCAGCTAGGAAATGAGATACCAATCTCACTTTCTTTCAAAGAGCTCCTATTATCTTGGTTCTTCCCGCTACTTGATTTAGGAAAGGAGTAATCTCCCCTCCTTTTCCCCATAGAGGGATGGGGACAAGCTATTTCATTGTAAACAGGCAGTCTATCTAATTATAATAATTCTCTCTTTGCTCCATCTCCAAGTTTCCTACAGATTGGCCAGGGTTTAGGGGCTTGAGGAAGTGGCTAGTGACTTCATAGTAAGTACCAGCACTTTTTAAAGTCTTTATGCAAATTTTTGGATCCAACTCTTGTTGGCTCCTTTAAAATGTATAAGTATTTAGAGATTCCTTTCCTCATTCTTGATGCCTCATTACCAATTCCAGGACAAAATGAAAAGTCTCATGAAATATCTTGTTATGTATGAATAAACACAATTTAAAATTTAGTGAGGTTTAAACAATTCCCCATTTCAAACTCACAGATCCAGACATGTACAGATTATGCATATCCACTTATTGCCATGGCCAAATTTCAAGCTTGCTAGATTGTCAATGGAGCAAACTTCATATTTAAAGCCTTCCTATATGCCTCTTGTATAAACCATTTTCACGAATTTCTGAAAAATTGTCACATTTACTTTCTAAACTAGATGCCTTCACAATTTTGTCCCAAATGCATCATACATGATTGATGGATTCACTTATAAGACAAAGTTCCATGGCCTTACTCAGGGTCATGGGCAATTTCCAATGATTTAGCTATAACTTCCTCTTTCTTGCCCATTCAAGAAATCACATTGGGGGAAGGGGATGTGGTTCAAGTGATTGGACTTCAATCTACCATATAGGAGGACCAAGCTTTGATCCCTAGGGTGTCCTGGTAAAGGCATGCCCATGCAGTGAGCCAGGCCCATGTGGTGAGACAGTGCCTGTGTGGTAAATGATGCAGCAAGATGATTGTTCAACAAAAGAGAGATGAAGGGGAGAGTCAAGGTGAGACACAACAGCATCCAGGTAGTGAGGTGGCACAGGTGACAGGGAACCACTCTCCACATTGGAGGTCCCCAAGATCAAATCCTGGTGAATCTTAGAGGAGAAAAAAAGAAAAGAAGACAAAAAAGAGAGAGAAACACACAGAATATCACACAGCAAATGGACACAGACAGCAAAAACAGCAGGGTGGGGGAGGGGAAGGAAAAAAGCACATTGGATTGCAAAGAGTGAGTGATATTATTAAATAAATTACCTTAAAATCATTCTCATTTATTAATATAATTTTCAAATGTTCAAAGTTTCTAATTAGTACTAAACTATTTTTGACTCACTTTATAACTGACCATAACACAGTTAGAAATTGCTGGTCTAAACCATAAAGCTTGATAATTTATATTTTCTAGTTTTGTTTTCAATAAAATTGCAGAGTTCATAAAGACAGGAATGTATCTGATGTACCTCAATAGAGTTAGAGAATAGAGAATTAAGCCAGGTATGGCTAGAGTAGAAAGGCATTGGTTGTCTGATTTATAGCCTTAAGACATGATCTTTGTTAAGGCAAGAGAGGAGTTTGACATTGATTTTGCCCATTACATTCCACATTACTATTTTAGGATGAAAAACTGCTAGGAATCTAGATATTCATTCATATATTGTACACACACACACACACACACACACACACATATCATCTATTATGTGCTAATCACGGTTTCATAGGCACCATGCATAAGATGTAGTCACTGTATTTGATCATATTACAATCTATTGGTAAGTGGAGGGCAGATTATTGACATCAATTTCTATACCTTATGCTTTGTGCTATGTTATGGGAAGTATGGGATGTTGTGAAGACATAAGACAGGGAAACTAAACCTTCAGTTGGTGGGGGTAATCATGGAAAGATCCTGAAAGAGGTGATGCTTAAACCGGGATCTGGAAGATCAGTAGTAGGTTGCTAAACAACTAGAGTTGGGAGTGATGGAAGAGGGTCCAGACATAAGTAATAGTATATAAAAAGGCCCAGGGGAGTTTTGGATCATTCCATTTTTTAAAGTAGTCTAAAGAAATTCAATAGAGCTTGAGTGCAGAGTATTAAGTTAGGACTGATTAGAGAAAATGGAGAGGACCTTTTATGTAAGGTTAAGAACTTTGAAAGCAATGCATGTCAGTGAAGAGTTTTAATGTAAATAATCATATTTTCATTTTAGAAACATTACTTTGGCTGCTGGGGGAAAGAACTGGAGGAGGGTGGGATTGGAGGAAGGAAATCCAGTTGGAGGACTGTAATTCAGATAAAAATGAAGGAGACCTGGGATTTTTCACTGTTTTTCATACCTTTTATCTCCAATGTGACTGCATTCTTTGTTCCCTTAAAAACAGTTGTCTTTATATATTCCTTATACAGCCTCTTCTGCCTCAGATGGGACGTCAATACAGATAATAAAATATATTAAAAGATATGTAGGTTCATTGTTTACCCCAAGTTTCACACCAAGCTTCATCACAAGTCTGGAATACCAGCTTTCCACACATGATTTGGCATACATTCTATCTTTGTTTGCATAAATAGTCTTCATTAGATGTAAATGCCTAAAATGTTGTTTTAGGTTAGGCTTTCTCAGAAGTGAACTCTAAGTTACAGATAAGCATTCAGGAAGTTTACTATGCTGTGCTCTCAAGATCAACATCTGTGCAAGAGAAAGGCAGGGAAGAAAAACAAAGGAAAGGGACAGAAGCAGAATTCGACACAGAGAATTTGGACTGTGAAACAGTTTCAACGAAGGCCTCAGTCAACTCCATAGTGAGTTCTTAAACTGGGATATCCTTTTAGTACTATGCCACAATGTGACAAGTGGTCAGGACTTTATACTGTTGCTTCAACTAGTTTTGAATGCCAGCTGTCCCTGGAAGGGGACATGAACTTGGACAAGGTAGTTCTCTCCAGCAAATGGCAATTTCTAGAGAGGGCTTACACCTGAGGACAGTGAAGACAGTCATCAGACACATTTCCAGCAACTGGTAGAATAAGACCTTAAATACTTAAGGGAAATCTGGGCAGTGCATCATAACTTCCATTACAACAGTCTTTCTTTGAGTAATCATTCTAAGAAATCTTAATTGGTTTCTGAGAAAAAAGTGACTTTTTAGGTCAATAAGTTTGGCATATACTTGGCTAAGCAGGTTTGTTTACTGGAAGAATTCTCATAAATTTAGACATGCTAGTATGGCAAGGTGACTCTCCAAGTGGGAATAGAATATGTAAATTACAACAACCATATATGACCAGAGAGCATATTTATTGAGGAGCATCTCTTAGGCTTAGTGCCATTGAACATCAGCTTGAGAAATGCTGTTACAGAGGCAAAGAGAAGACAATAAAAACTATGGCAAAATAACCCATCTTTGTTCAACCACTAGCAAGGTCAATTACCCTTGTTTAGAGTTATACAGAGTATTAAACCTGATCCATAACTAAACCAAACAGGGTATATCTCTGAATAAAATTCTTGCTTAATATAATCTTAAAATGCTTTATTTTTAATCTTATTTATTCTCAATCTAATAAGTATATGGGGGCTAATATTTCTATTTTGAAAATTGGCACTAGCAACAACAAACATGATGATGGTTTCAAGAAAATCCTGTCATGTAATGATACTGATCTATGACATCATAGAAGCATTGAAAAGAGGACCGTGTAAACTGGATTTTTTTCTCACCCCAACTCCATGTCAGCTTTTGCATTTCTCTGATTATCGCCTCAATTGTTAAATCTATGTTCTCATGGCTCTTCTCTTTTTTAAAGTGGAGAAGAAACTTGTGAATTTATTGCTGTTTGACTCTATTGCTCCTGTTCCATTTTTTTCATTGAAGAAGTTGTGAGTTTGCAAGCATTCGTGCATACCATACAGAATTTCCTTGTCACTCTACCTCCAACACCTTGCATTCCTATGAAACATTTGTTGCAAATGATGAAAGAAAATTATTAACTATAGTTCACATCTTATATTTGGTGTATTTTCCTCATAAACCACCCTATTATTAATACCATGTATTAGTATTGTATATTTGTTAAAGTTCATGAGAGAAAGTTCTTCTATTTGTACTGTTAATCACAGTCCATCATGCATTACAGGGTTCACCATGTTATACAGTCACTTGCCATGTAAAAGCAACCCAAAGTGTGCACTCAGTGGCTATCAGATTCATCACAAGTTGTGCTGTCGTCAGCTCAGTCAATTCTAGAACCCTTTCATTACTCCTAAAGGAAAAATCATGTATTCCCTTATGCTTCCCTATGGCTGACCCTTAGCATTGATAGTGCCATCTTTGCAATTGCTGCAAAGATATTATAATATTACTGTTAACTGTAGGCTAAAAGTTATATTGTATTTTTACCATGTATCACCATATTTTTAACACCTTGTAGTACAAGAAGATTCTTGTATTTGTACTATTAACCACACTCCTCATCAACCATGAATCACTGTGTTATAGTCTCTAGATTATGGCATAGTTTCATTTCAACTGACATTAACTTCCCTAAGCTACCCCTTTCAGATATAATCACATTTATAAATCAGCAGTGTTAGTTCTACTTTCTATAATTGTCACAACCAATACTACTCATTTCCAAACATTTGCAATCATATTAAAATTCGCACATACATTAAGCATCAGGTCCCTCTTTCTCAACCCATGTTCTATCTCCTAGTAACCCTTAGAGTAAACTGCTCTCTTTTTGAAATGGATCACATCTCAGGATATCTGATTACCTGATTCCCATATAAACCAATTCAGATTAAGTGAGAATCAGAGAAAAGAATCAACTGAATTATGCTACCTATACTCAAGAAGGTTCATTGACAGGAAGACATATTTTAGGAATATGCTTTGAAAAGTTAGAGAGAAACATTTACCTTCAAAAATGTTAAAGAAGGCCCTCACTGTCCACTAAGATCTGAAACTACTTTTGTTTTAAATATCTTGAAATAGCTTTTTCAGAATCAGTAGGAACACGAATTTTCAGTATCACATGTGCGTGTGTGTGTTTGTATATGTGTGGAGAGAGAGAGACAGAGACAGAGACAGAGTAAGAGAAACTTGCCTAGAGGTAACTTAGGCAATGATAAATCTTTTTTGGAAGGAGTCACTCTTTTAAAATTTTCTTGCAATACACTATGGTCTTAATATACTGATTTTGAGCTTGTCATGTTATTTGAACCCTTTAGTCAACTTGATTTTGTTAATCTTAGGCAGTAAGATTTTTTGTTGGTATTTTTAAAATCATAACTAGTGCCAGTAGTGCTTATTTTTTAAAAAAAAATTATGTAAAAAATACAGCATTCCCAAATACCCCACTGCGGTCACCCCTCGGGCTGAAGTGTGGTTTGCTGGCATGGCAGGGGAGCGGCCGCGGTAGGCCTAATTCTGCTGCCCCCATAATAGGGTGGTTGGTCGGGCCCACCGCCACCCCTGAAGGAAGCTCGGCATGGGCGCAGAGTCTCCCCTTCTCGGCAGCCATGCTTCCGCGGCCACCCCTCCTCCCAGATGGCACCATCCGATGCCTTGTGGGGCGGCACCCTTCTTCTTCCTTCTCCCTGCGCAGGCGCAGGGCAGAAAATTCCAGTCTGCCCTTTTCCCCTCCCCCGACAGCAGCAACAGCCAGGTGTGGGCGGAAAAATCCAGCCCGCCCTTTTCCCCTCCCCCGACAGCAGCAACAGCCAGGTGTGGGTGGAAAAATCCAGCCCGCCCTTTTCCCTTCCCCCGACAGCAGCAACGGCCAGGCGTGGGCGGGAAACTCAAGTCTGCCCTCCACCCCAGCAACAGCAGCCACCAATCCCTAAACCCTGCCCCTTCCCCCAGCAACAGCGACAGCCAATCCCTAACCACCACCCCTCCCCCGTCCAGTACCACCCACTGACCTTTCGCCGGCAACCAATCAGAACAGGGCGTGGCTTCGACCAATCAGCCTTCCCCAGCCCCTATAAAACTGTTGCCTCTCCCTCAGTAAAGTGGACTTGCGTGTTTACCTTGTCTCCGCAGTAGTTCTTCTGCCGTGAGCCCTCCAGTCCTGAGAGCCCCCGACAAGGGCCTGGCCTCCCTTGTCCCCAGTTCGTCGCCTGCTTCTCCGGGCGACCCCTTCGTCGCCTGCTTCTCCGGACGACCCCTTTGTCACCGGCTTTGCCGGGCGACCCCGTCAGCCGAACTGCGCAACCCCTTGTGAGACCGATCCCTCGTCTGCTGCCAGACTGACCCCTCGTCCCAAGTGGGACCGACCCCTCGTCCCGAGCGGGACCGACCCCTCGTCCAGAGCTGGACCGACCCCTCGTCCGCAGCCAGACCCCACCTCTACCGACCGAGCAAGCCGCCGCACCCCACCATCATTAACTCTTTGCATTTGTGCAGTAGAGTTATTACAATTGATTAAATAATAGTGTAACTATACTATAACTGTAGTCCAGAGTTTCAATAAGGTTGCATTTTTCCCATGTATTGCCCTATTATGAACACATTGCGTTAATGTGGTACATTTGTTAGAATTCATGGAAGAGCATTTTTATAATTGTACTATTAACTATAGTCCATCACTTACAATGGGTTCACTGTGTTGTGCAGTCTTATGTTTTATCTTTTAAGTTTTTCTAGTAACATATATGTGATCTAAAATGCCCCTTTTAACCACTTTCACACATAGAATTCAGTGCTGCTAATTATCTTCATAACATTGCACTACCATCACCATCATCCAATTCCAATTTTTTTTTGATCAATCCAAATAGAAATTCTGTAAAAATTAAGCATTAACTCCCCACTTCCTATCCAAAACCCAGTTCCTGGTAAGATATTTTAGATTCTAACAATATAGGTTTGCTTATTCTAATTATTTCTTATCAGTATTTGTTCTGTTTTGTCTGGATTATTTCACTCAACGTAATGTCTTTGAGGGTCGTCCATATTTTGCGTGAACCAGAACTTCATTCTTTTTTAGTGCTGAGTAATATTTCATTGTATTTATGTACCTTTTTTTTTTTTATACATTCATCAGTTGATGGACCCTTGAATTGATTTCACTTTTTGGCAAATATGACTAATGACACTATGAACATTGGTGTGCAAATAACTGTTGAAACCCCTGCTTTCAATTCTTTAGGGTATGTACCCAGTGGAAGGATTGTCAGGTCATGTGGTATTTCTATACATAGATTTCTGAGGAACTGCCAACTGTCTTTCACAGTGGCTGCATCATTTTACATTGCCACCACCAATGAATGAATGTTCCTATTTTCCCACATCCTCCCCAACATTTATTATTTTCTGTTTCCTTTAGTAGTAGCTATTTTAGTGGGCATAAAATGATATCTTATTGGGGTTCTGATACACATTTCCTTAATAGCTAATGATGCTGAGCATATTTTCATGTGTTTTTAAGCCATTTATATGTCCTCTTTAAAGAAGTGTCTATGCAAGTATTTTGCCCATTTCTTAATTGGGTTGCTTGTCTTTAATTGTTGAATTGTAGGATTTCTTTATATATTCTGGATATTAACCCCTGATCAGATATGAGGCTAACAAATATTTTTTCTAATGGAGTAGGTTGTGTTTTCATTTTTGTGATGAAGTCCACTGAGGAGTAGAAGTTTTAAATTTTGATAATGTCCCATTTATCTGTTCTTTTTTGTTGTTGTTGCTTGTGCTTTGGGTGTAAAGTCTAAGAAACCATTGACTACTAAGACCCTGAAGATGTTTCCCTATATTTTCTTCTAGGAATTTTATTGCCCTGGCTCTTATAGTAAGATCTTTGATCCATTTCAATTTAAGTTATATGTATAGTGTGAGAAATTCTTTCTCAACTGAATGGAATTGGTAGCTTCATCAAAAATCAATTGGCCGTAGACATGAAAGTCAATTTCCTAACTTCCAATTGGATCCCACTGATCTATATTTCTATCTTGGTGCCAGTACCATGCTCTTTTTACCACTGTGTCTTAGTATTAAGCTTTAAAGTCAGAAAGTGTGATTTCATTTCTTGCTCTCTTCTGAGATAGTTTTGGCTATCTGGGGACCCTGACCCATCCAAATAATTTTGATAATTAGCTTTTCCATATTTTCCCATTTCTGCAAAGTATGCTGCTAGGATGTTGATTGGGATTGCATTGACTCTGTAAATCATTTTGTGTAGAATTGACATCTTATAATATTTAATCTTCCAAACCATGAGTAAGGAATGCCCTTCCATTTATTTAAAGCTTTTTACCTTTCTTTAACATAGTTAAGCAGTTTTCTGGGTATAAGTCTTTTATAACCTTGGTTAAAACTGTTCCTGAATACATTATTCTTTAAGTTTTTTTATTGTAAATGGAAAACTTTCTTAATTTCCACCTCAGACTGCTCATTATTAATGTATAGAAACACTGCTGAATAAAAAGAAACATTGTTGATTTTTGCATGTTGATCCTGTACTCCACAATTTGCCAAATTTGTTTATTAGCTGTAGTAGCTTTGTTGTAGACTTTTTTGGACTTCTATATATAGAATCACATCATCTCCAAGAGGTGAAAATTTTACTTCCTCTTTTCCAATGTGGATGTCATTTATTTCATTTTCTTGCCTAGCTGCTTTGGCAAGAACTTTGGCAAGTATTGAATAACAGTGTGAAAGTGGGCATCCTTGTTTCATTTCAGATCTTAGAGGAAAAGCTTCCAGTCTTTCATAAAGTGTGATGGTAGCTATAGTTTTTTCATATATGACCTTAATCATGGTGAGGAATTTTTCTTCTATATCTAATTTCTAAGTATTTTTATCAAGTAAGAATGATGGATTTGCCAAATCCCTTTTCTGGGTTAATCCATGATAATCATGTGATGTTTTCTCTTATATTGAATCAACCTTGCATACCTGAGATAAAACTCACTTGATCATGTTGTATAATTTCTTTAATTTGTTTTTTGCATTTGATTTGCAAGTATTTTGTTGAGGATTTTTGCATTTATGTTCATAAGAGAAATTTGTCTGCAAATTTCTTTTCTTGTGGGGGCATTATCTGTCTTTTCATTAAGGTGCTGTTGGAGTCATAGAAAGATTTATGTACTGTTTCTCCCTGTTCATTTTTTTTTTTTTTTTGTAGACTTTGAGCAGGACTTATATGAATTCTTCTTGGAATGTTTGGTAGAATTCAACTGTGAGGCCATCTGGTCGAAGGTTTTTCCTTTTTTGGTAGTATTTTGATGACTGATTCAATTTCTTTACAAACTGGTCTGAAGAGATCTTCAAATTCTTCTAGAGTTTGTGTTTCCAAGATTTTGTTCATTTCATCTAAGTTGATGATTCTATTGGCATTCAGTTGTTCATAATGTCCTCTTATAAATCCTTTATCTGTTTTTTGGGTGGGGTCAGTAGTAATGCACCTTTCTCATTTTTGTGTTTTATTTATTTGTATATTCTCTCCTTTTCTCACTGTAAGTCTAACAAAAGGTTTGTCAATTTTATTGATTCTTTTCATAGAACCAATTCTTGGTTTTGTTAATGGTCTCTGTTTTTTAACATTCTCTATGCAATTTATTTCTGCTCTAATCTTGGTTATATCTTTCCTTCTGCTGGCTTTGAGAATAGTTTACTATTCTATTATTTGCCCTCCATGTGTGCACTATGAGTTTTGAATTTTCCTTTTTATTCTTATTTAATGTAAGCATCTATTGCATTTTGTAAAATTTTATTTATTCATTTTTAAAAAAATATTACATTCAAAAAATATGAGGTCCCCATTCACCCCCACCGACCCCATCCCAACACTCCCCCCACAGTAACACTGTCCCCCATCATCATGACACATCCATTGCATCTGGTGAGTACATCTCTGGGCATCGCTGCACACCATGGCCTGTGGTCCACACCATAGCCCACACTCTTCCACATTCCACCCAGTGGGGCATGGGAGTACATACAATGTCTGGCAATTGTCCCTGCAGCACCACTCAGGACAACTCCAAGTCCTGAAAATGCCTCCACAACTCATCTCTTCCTCCCCTTCCCCACACGCACCCAGCAGCCACCATGGCCACTTTTCCCACACCAATGCCACATTTTCTCCATTATTAACCACAATAGTTCATGAATAGAATATCATTAAGTCCACTCGAATCCTTACTTATTTCTCCTTCCTGTGGACCTTGGCTTGGTTGTGTCCATTCCACATCTACGTCAAGAAGGGACTTAGGATACTGGATGCAATCCTCCTGCATTCAGTTGTAGGCACTCTAGGCTCCATGGTGTGGTGGTTGACATTCTTCAACTCCATGTTAGCTGAGTGGGGTAAGTCCAATAAACCAGAGTGTAGGAGCTGAAGTCTGTTGAGCCTCAGGGCCTGGCTATCATATTGTCAGTCCAGAGATTCAAATCCCCTAGATATATCTTAAACCCCAGCACCAACTACAATTCCAGTAAAGTAGCATGAAAGGCTTGTGGAAAAAGATCCCATCTGAGTCCAGCTCCATCACACAGAAACACCACCTCCAAAGAAGGGCCAACTGACACGGCAGTGAGCTCCATATGCCATGACCATAGAACCTGTGGGTCTCTTTAGTCCTCAAAAGAACCAATATCTGGGGTTGTATCTATTTTATCTGTCTCTGAGACTCTGCTCAGGCGTGCATAAGGGCAATCCTTCTGACAACCTCCAGACTCTTTTTTAGAGACTCACAACCATATGAACTCATTTGTCCTTTCCATTTCCCCATTACTTTAGGTCAAACAGCATTTTTAACTCCTGTTATTATATGTAGACAGGGATATTCTGCTGGTCCATATTGAACCTTTAATTCAAGGTCATTTTCTAGTTAAGTCATCAGCTGGTACTTGGTAGTGATCCCTTGGTGCCAGGGAGGCTCATCCCCGGGTGTCACGTCCCACGCTGGGGGGAAGGCATTGCATTTTCATGCTGAGTTTGGCTTTGAGACTGGCCACATTTGAGTAACACGGAGGCTGTCAGGAGGGAACTCTTAGGCACAGTGCTGCTCTAGGCCTTGTTCTTATTTCAGGTGTATAGGCTCACAAGCATAGTTATTAGTATCAGGTGGTCCTGTTGGACCCTCATTCCTTCCTGGTCCTTGCTATTGCACCTGGGGGACTGCCACTGCTCCCCTAGGGACCACGACAGAGCCCTCCCCGCCCCGACCAGGAACCCAGTAACCCCCAGCTGTTGTTTTTAATTGTATCCACTATGAGTACATTACCATGCACCCTGGATGCATACCCTGTATAACTCCCTGTAAACCATATGTCCCCTGTCAATAACATCCCATACCAGTATTCCTCCGCTGCCATTGTTGAACCACTCTGTGATCCAAAATTTCCTGAAAAGTGAAGCCCAATATAATGTCAGGCTCCCTTACTAGTAAAATGGAATATAGCGATGAATTTAAAGCTTAGATATAGAATACATATTGATTTGGAAAAATTCTACATCCTATCTTTTTCTTTTCTTTTTTACTAATTATTGAGGTACTCTTCACAAGAGCCTTAGATCACAGTAATTCATATATAAAATATACAGTACTCCCACATATGCATTATAAAACCTTTTCCCTTCCACAGCGATAATCTTTTAAATTATTCATATCATATTTACTGAAATTGATGTACAAATATTGAGACAATAGCTTTCAAAAAAGGTAACATTTGTGTTTACACTGTGGTTTATACTTTAGGCTATACAGTTTTCTAAATTTTTTAGTTATCCTATGTTTTACATTATGGTTTACATTATTAGTCTGTCGTCCGCTACATGTTTTTGCTGTAATATTACATGTTTTATATCCATCCTTGTGTCCTCTTGTGAAACACTTCTTTTGCCCTCACATTTACTTTGGTTCCATCTATTCAATATCTATTTCCCCCTCCCCTTGGGGCCCACAGTGACAGTCAATCTTCATTTCTTGAGGAGCCATGTTGAGAGATACTTGCAACAGTGTTGAGGGCTTGACTTGCTAAACTGCCCTAATGCCCTGGGAGCCACCATTTCTCTTGAGAGATACAGTTCCCTCTATTTGATGGCCTTAGTCCTTCCCAGGTTGTGGGTTCACCTTAACTCTCATTATATGGGTCTACACCCAATGGTATAACACACTCTGGTAAAATGAGCATTCAGATATTCCCTAGGAGTCTGTCCTGCGTCAGATTATCCCCTTTGAGTATCTTAAACAGGTAACTTTCCTAATTATATATATATTTTTTGTGGTTTTTTTTTATTGACTTTGTAATAATATTACATTAAAAATATATATATATGAGGTCCCATTGAACCCTACCACCCCCACCCCACCTCTCCCCCCACCAGCAACACTCCTTCCCATCATCATGACACATCCATTGCATTTGGCAAGTACATCTCTGGGCACCTCTGCACCTCATGGTCAATGGTCCACATCATGGCCCATACTCTCCCCCATTCCATCCAGTGGGCCCTGTGAGGATTTACAATGTCCGGTGATTGCCCCTGAAGCACCATCCAGGGCAGCTACATGTCCCAAAGACGCCTCCACCTCTCATCTCTTCCTGCCTTTCCCCATACCCATCAGCCATCATGTCCACTTTTCTCAATCCAATGCCACCTTTTCTATGTGGACATTGGATTGGTTGTGTCCATTGCACCTCTATGTCAAGAGGAGGCTCAGATTCCACATGGATGCTGGATGCAATCCTCCCACTTTCAGTTGTAATCACTCTAGGCTCCATGGTGTGGTGGTTGTACTTCTTCAACTCCATCTTAGCTGAGTGTGGTGAGCGCAATAAGTCAGATTGTAGGTTCTGGAATCTGTTAAGGCTCAGGACCTGGCTATCACATTGTCAGTCCAGAGATTCAAATCCCCTAAATATATCTTAAACCCCGACACTAACTGCACCTCCAGCACATTAGCATGAAAGTCTTATGAAGAGAGATCCCATCTGAGTCCAGATTCATCACACATAAACACCAGTTCCAAAGAGGGGCCAACTGACCTGGTAGTTAACCCCATCGGCCATGACCATAACTCCCATGGGTCTCTTTAGCCCTCGAAGGAACCGATATCTGGGGGTTGTATCTGCTTTATCTGTCTCTCAGACTCTGCTCAGTTGTGCATAAGGGCAATTCTTCTGACAGCCTCCAGACTCTTTTTTAGAGACTCGTAGCTGGATGACGAGTCTCCTAATTATATTTTGAAAATGTTTTCTCAGCATTTTACTCTCAACCAACACCTGACAGTCTCTTATGTTCATGTGTTGTCCCACCTCCCCCCAGTTTCTTGGGCAATATTATCCATCCGCCCATCCCTAGCCCCCATCAAACCCCCAAAGTCCGACCCAAAGGTAACCCTATGCCCCCATTTTATCCCTGCCTTGTACACATACTTACCTCCAGCTTATCATAGATTTCACCCATGTAGATGTCAGCTTACATCCTTCCTCTACCCCCCGATTTCCTGTAAGCCTATCTTCATGTCTCTAGCTCTCTGAGGCAGCTTGCTTATTTCATATCATTGAGGTCATGTAGGATTTGTCCTTCAATGCTTGGGTTGCTTCACTCAACATAAGGTTCTCAAGATTCACCCATGTTATCATGTGTGTTTGTAGTGTATTTGTTCTTAAGGCCGAGTAGTATTCCACTGTATGTATATACCACATTTTATTGATCCACTCATCTGTTGATGGGCATTTGGGTCAATTCCAACTTTTGGCGATATTGAACAATGCTGCTACGAACATTGGTGTGCATATATCGGTTTGTGTCCCTGCCTTCAATTCTACTGGGTATATACCCAGCCGTGGTATTGCTGGGCCATATGGGAAATCTATGGTTATTTTTTTGAGAAACCGCCAAACTGTCCTCCAGAATGGTTGGATCCTTCTGTATTCCCACCAACAGTGGATGAGTGTTCCCATTTCTTCACATCCTCTCCAGCATTTGTATTCTTCTGTTTTTTTCATAGCTGCCAATCTTATGGGAGTAAGATGGTATCTCATTGTAGCTTTGATTTGCATTTCCCTGATAGCTAAAGATTTGGAGCATTTCTTTATGTGCTTTTTAGCCATTTATATTTCTTCTTTGGAGAAGTGTCTGTTTAAATCTTTTTCCCATTTTTTAAATGGGTTGTTTATCTTTTTATTTTCAAGGTATAGGAGTCCTTTATATGCAAGTTATAAGTCTCTTATCGGATATATGGTTGCCAAATATTTTCTCTCATTTTGTAGGTTCCCTTTTTACTTTCTTGACAAACTCCTTTGAGGTGCAGAAGGCTTTAATTTTGAGGAAGTCCCATTTATCTATTTGTTCTTTTGGTGCTCGTGCTTTTGGTGTGAAGTTCATGAAGCCATTTCCTATTACAATATCTTGTAGATGTTTTCCTACACTTCTTGCCAAGGTCTTTATGGTCTTGGCTCTTTTATTTAGGTCTTTGATCCATCTTGAGTTGATCTTTGTATAAGGTGTGAGATGGTAATCCTCTTTCATCTTCTACACATGGATATTCAGTTCTCCATGCACTATTTGTTGAATAGGCCATTCGCTCCCACTTGAGAGGGTTTGGTGGCTTTAGCTAATATTATATGGCTATATATATGAAGTTCTCTATCAGAACTTTCAATTCGATTCCATTGGTCTGTGTGTCTCTCCTTATGCCAATACCATTCTGTTTTCACTACTGTAGCTCTGGAGTATGTTTTGAAGTCAGGTAGTGTGATTCCTCCATTTTTGTTTTTCTTTTTCAATATGTCTTTGGCAATTCGGGGCCTCTTTCCTTTCCAGATAAATTTCATAGTTAGTTTTTCTAGTTCCTTAAAGAAGGCTGTGTTGATTTTATTGAGATTGCATTGAATGTGTAGATCAGCTTTGGTAGGATAGACATGTTAATAATACTTAGTCTTCCTATCCATGAACAGGGAATATGCTTCCATTTATTTAGGTCTTCTTTGATTTCCTTGAACAGTCTTGTATAGTTCTCAGTGTATAAGTTTTTTACATCTTTAGTTAAATTTATTCCTAAATACTTGATTTTTTATTTACTATTGTGAATGGTATTTGTTTCTTGATTTCCTCTTGATCTTGCTCATTATTGGTGTACAGAAATGCTACTGACTTTTGTACATTCTTCTTATAACCTGCGACTTTACTAAACTCATTTATGAGTTCTAGAAGCTTTGTTGTAGACCTCTCAGGGTATTCTATGTGTAGGATCATGCCATCTGCAAATAATGAAATTTTGACTTCTTCCTTTCCAATTTGAATGCCTTTTATATCTGGTTCTTGCCTCAGTGCTCGAGCAAGTACTTCTAAGACAATTTTAAATGGAAGGGGAGACAGTGGACAGTGGGCATCCTTGTCTTGTTCTTGACTTTAGAGGGAAGGATTTTAGGATTTCTCCATTGTAAACGATGTTGGCTGTGGGTTTTTCATATATACTCTTTATCATGTTCAAAAAATTTCCTTGTATTCTGATCTTTTGGAGTGTTTTTATTAAGAAAGGGTGCTGTATTTTGTCAAATGCTTTTTCTGCATCTATAGATGTAATCACGTGATTTTCTTCCTTCAATCTGTTCATATGGAGTATTACAATGATTGATTTTCTTATGTTGAACCATCTTTGCATACCTGGAATGAATCCCACTTGGTCGTGGTATATAATTCATTTAATGTGTTGTTGAAGACGATTAGCAAGTATTTTGTTAAGTATTTTTGCGTATAGGTTCATTAGAGAAATTGGTCTGTAATTTTCCTTTCTTGTGGTGTCTTTGTTTGGCTTTGGTACTAGAGTAATGTTGGCATCATAGAATGAGTTAGGCAATGTTCCTTCTGTTTCAATTTTTTGGAAGATTTTCAGCAGGATTGGTGTCAGTTCTTCCCGGAATGTTTTGTAGAATTCACCTATCAAGCCGTCTGTCCCTGGGTTCTTCTTAGTTGGGAGGTTTTTAATGACTGATTCTATCTCTTTACTTGTGATTGGTTTGTTGAGATCATCAATTTCTTCTTTCGTCAATATAGGCTGCTTATGTGTTTCTAGGAATTTCCATTTCCTCTGAATTGTCATTTTTGTTGGAATATAGTTCTTCAAAGTATCCTCTTATGATAGTCTTTATTTCTGTGGGGTCAGTGGTGATATCTCCTTTCTCATTTCTTATTTTGTGTATTTGCATCTTCTCTCTTTTTTTCTTTGTTAGTCTCACTAAAGGTTTGTCAATTTTACAGATCTTCTCATAAAACGAGCTCTTGGTCTCGTTGATCTTTTCATGTGCTTTCTTATTTTCTGTTTCATTTAGTTCTGCTCTTATCTTTGTTATTCTTTCCTTCTTCCTGTGGGATTACTTTGTTGTTTTTTTTTTTCTTAATTCCTAAAAAATGTGCAGTTAGTTCTTCAATTTTTGCTCTTTCTTCTTTTCTGATGTATTAATTTATGGCTATAAATTTCCCTCTCAGTACTGCTTTTGCTGCATCCCATAAATTTTGGTATTGTGTTATCATTATCATTTGTTTCAAGGTAGTCATTGATTTCTTTTGAGATTTCCTCTTTGACCAACTGTTTTTCTAAGAGTGTGCTGTTTAATTTCGAAATCATGGTGTGAAATCTGGGCCTCTGGCCCTTGCAGATTTCCAGCTTCACTCTACTGTGGTCAGAGATATTATTTTGTATGATTTCGAGCTTTCTGAATTCATTAAGCCTTTCTTTGTGGCCTAGCATATGGTCTATCTTGGAGAATGATCCATGTGCAATTGAAAAAAATGTATATCCTACTGTGTTTGGGTGTAATGATCTGCATATGTCTATTAGATCCAGCTCCTCTAATATACTGTTCAAATATTTTGTTTCTTTATTGATTCTCTTTTGAGATGTACTGTCCAGAGTTGATAGTGGTGTATTAAAATCCCCCAGTATAATTGTAGATGCATCTATTCTTTTACCTAGTTTTCCCAGCATTTGCCTCACATATTTAGTGGCGCCCTTGTTAGGAGCATAAATATTTTTGATTGTTCGTTCCTCTTGAGAGATTGTCCCTTTCACTAATATGTAGTATTCTTCTTTGTCTCTCACAATTATTTTGCATTTAAAGTTTATTTTGTCTGATATTAATATAGCTACTCCTGCCTTTTTTTTGGTTATTGATTGCTTGTAAGATTATTTTCCAGCATTCACTTTCAGCCTCCATGAATCTCTGGTTCTAAGATGTGTCTCTTGTAGACAGCATATAGATGGATCATATTTCCTTATCCAATGTCCCAGTCTGAGTCTTTTGATAGGTGAGTTTAATCCATTCACATTCAGTGTTAATACTTTCAAGGAATTATTTATGTTAGCCATATTTTGATTCGATTTCTGTTTGACATGTTTTGTTTTTTTGTTTGTTTTTTCTTCTCTTTTTGTCTTTTTTGTTGCTCTTACACTCCAAGTCTGCCTGTCCTGTTTTGTCCTTTCTTCCTTCAGAAATCCCTTTTGAATTTCTTGAAGGGGATGTTTTTTGTTGGCATACTCTTTCAATTTTTGTTTATCTGTGAATATTTTGAACTCTCCATCATTTTTGAATGTTAGTTTAGCTGCATAGAGTATTCTTGTTTGGAAATTTTTTTCGTTTAGTACCTTGACTATATCATCTCAATGCCTTCTTGCCTCCATGGTTTCAGATGAGAAATCAGCACTTAATCTCATGGAGCTTCCCTTGTAGATGATGGTTTTCTTTTCTCTTGCTGCTTTTAGAATTTTCTTTTTGTCTTGAGCGTTTGATAATTTGACAAGTACATGTCTTAGGGTGCACCTGTTGGGGTTTATGATGTTTGGGGTGCATTGTGCTTCTTGGATATGTACATCTGTCTCTTTCAGTAGATTTGGGAAGTTTTCAGCCATTATTTCCTGCAACACTCCTTCTGATCCCTTTCCCTTCTCTTCTCCTTCGGAGATGCCTATAATACATATGTTTGTGCGTTTTGCATTGTCTTTCAGGTCCCTAAGACCTAGCTGGATTTTTTCTATCTTTTTATCGATCAATTCTACTATCTGTTTGATTTCTGATGTACTGTCTTCTACATCGCTAATTCTCTGCTCTGCCTCTTCTAATCTGCTGCTATTTGCTGCAAGTGTATTTTTATTTCTTGAACTGTGGTGTTGATTCCCATCATATCTGTTATCTTTTTGTGTATTTCTGAAATTTCCCCTCCAAGTGTTGTCTTCATATTGTTAACCCATTCCTTTACTTCATTAAATTTGTCTGTGATAAATGTTCTGAGATCTTTAATTACTTGTGCAAAGTTCTGCTCCCCTCCATGGTTTTTATTTTGTTCATTGGATGCAGGCATGTTTTCCTGATTACTGGTTTGGTTTGTAGATTTTTGTTGCTGTCTATTCATTATTTTATCTTGATAGGTTCAATCAGTTCCTTAGCTTGTTTGTCTAGTTTTGGGGATTAATTAGCTGTTGTTTTTGTGTAAGTGTTATATCTTTTCTTTGTCACTTTGTTCTTCTATTCTAATTTCTTATTGCTGGCTGAGTTCACTTTGAAGGAAAGTATTAGGGCCAGGGAAAGGCAATTGTAAGAAAGGAAAATGTGTAAAGTAGTATTGCTAATAAATGTTAACAGAGCAACAGTACGAGATCTGGGAATATGGATATTAGATTCATATAAGTTGTGTAGAGTTATAGCAGTAAGTAGAGTACCTATAATGTGGTAGTCGACTGAATATGTGAGTTATATGGTATGAATTAAAAAGCTACAGTTTTCATGAGAGCGGGAAAGAGAAAAGAAAGGCAATAGTTTTGAGAGTGGAAAACAGAAAACAAAACAAAGGTGTTAAAAATTAAGATTTATACAATTTGGGGATCAAAGAAGGGGAGGTGGAATATAGGAGAGACAGTAGATGATGGAGGATATCAAGATGTAGGGGAAAGGGGATAGTGTAGGTAGCCAAAATCAATTCACACAGATAAGAGGCAACGGAGGATGAGGAAATCCTGCAAATGTGAGGTATTCCCTGCAGCACCTGTTGTATAATTAAGATAAAATAAAATAAGAATAAAAAGAGGGACAAGAGAAAAGAGAGGGAAAAAAAAAGAGTAGAAAGAAAGAAAGAAAAAGTGTGGTTGGTAAAGAAAAAGAAGATATAGAACTCCAACAATAGCAACAACAACAACAAAAAACCCTATATAAATGAAAAAAAAAAAAGACCTTGGGGGATACAATGGGAAAAGACTAGAAAATGATGCAATATTAGTAACCAGGACAATAAAAAATAAAAAAATTTAAAAAAAACTCAAACATTGAGGGCTAGGACAATCAAGGACCTCAGATGGGCCTCAGAGTGTGGTGGATTCAGGGATGGAAAGTCTGTGATATTGCAGACTTAAGAGGTGTGAGTCTCTGGGGTGTGGGCCACCAGGGTTTAGGGGACACAGACCTGGTAATCTCAAATCCAGTTAACAGGGAGCCTGTCAGCACTGCAGTGCAACACAGCCTTCAGGGATCCCTGCAGCTGGGTGGCAGCCCTTTGGGAGAGGTCACATTCTCAAACTCTGACCTATGTGTCCAAAACCCGCCATTCCCCCTCTCTCTAGGGTCTCTTCTGTGGCTGTATCACCAATTTGACTTCAGGACACCTCCTGCCCTGCAAGCCCCCGAAACAGCCAGTTTGGGGCACCTCTATATTGCAGCCAATTTAAGGATGCTGCAGATCAGCAGCTAAACCTAGGGGGCGGGGCTCTAGCCGGAAGTACTGTATCAGTGTCTGAAACTGAAAATCCCACACCTTGCAAAAGATTCCCTTAATCAGCTTCCAGATGCCTCCCACCCTGCAATCCCCCAAAATAGTCTCCTGGTGACGTCTCTTTACTGCGAGCCATTTAAGGCTGCTGCAGATCAGCAGCTGGCCTTGGGGGCGGGGCTCTAGCCAGATGCGCTATTATTCGTATCAGAAATCAAATATTCCCCACCTAGCAAAAATCTCCCGTCTGTCTCACCAAATTGATTTGCAAAGGCCTCCTGCCCTTTAGCCCCTGAATAGCCCGCTCAGGGCTTATGAATTCCCCAGTACTGCAGAGCCTCCAGGAATCCACGCCATGGTGTCGGTGCCGCAGTTCCGCCTGCCCCAGGGGGGAGCGGTCCCCCGGGCAGCCCCTAACTACGTGTAAGAGAGCCTCAATTTTATCTTTTACACGAATTTTCTCTGTTACCTTCCCACAAAATTGATGTCCAGACACCTCCTGCCCTGCAAAATCCCAAAACAGGCTGGTCCTGAAGAATTTCTGATGCTGCCCAGCCACTTCTTTGCAGGAGAGACTATCAGGTGCACTCACTCAGCCACCATCTTGTTCCACACTCCTATTGCATTTTTATGATTTAAAATTTCCCTCTCAGCACTGCCTTCGCTGTATCCATTAAGTTTTGATATCATGTGTTCTCATTCTCATTCATCTGAAGATGAATGAAGACTTTCATCTGGGATCTTGATTTCCAGAACCTTGGAATTTCCAGAATCAATTTCTGTTTTCTTTGGGTCCAAGAGTTCAGTCCTCAGTATATCTCTCTCATCTAGCAATTTGCTATAAGCTGCAAGCAGAAGCCAAGCTGCATTCTCTGGGTTTACTTTGGAAATTTCTTCAGCTAAATGGCCAGGCTCACCGTTTTCAAACTCTGCCTTTCATAAAACACCAGGAGTTAATCTTGCAAAGTTCTCTGCAACTTTAAAAAATGGATCACCTTTATTCCAGTTTCTAATAATAGTTTCATCATTTACTTCTAAGGCATCATTAAAAAGCCTCTTTGGCATCCATATTGCTATCAATAGTCTCTTCAAAGTGCTCAAGGCCTTTCCATCAAACATCTCGCAATTCCTCCAAAAAAATGCCCTTACCCATTTATAAAACCATTCCAGCATTTCAGAATTGCAAAAGCACTTCTCCATTCCTCAGTTCCAAATTCTGCATTAGTCAATCAAGTGGTGTTGATGCGAAATACCAGAAATTAGTTGGTTTTTATAAAGGGTATTTATTTGGGTAGGAGGTTACACATACCAGGCCATAAAGCATAAGTTACTTCCCTCACCAAAGTCTATATTCATGTGTTGGAGCAAGATGACTGCCAACATCTGTGAGGTTTCAGGCTTCCTGGGTTTCTCCCTTCCAGGGTCTTGCTTCTCTCTGGGTTCAGTGTTCCTCTTTTCCCAGGGCTTGCTTCTACATAGACTCAGCTTTCCTCCCTGCCTGGGGCTTGCTTTTCTTTCCCCTCAAAGCTTATTTCCCACCACTCCAGCTCAAGGCTTCAGCATCAAACTCAAACTCCAAAACTCCAACATCAAATACACTCAATTCTGTCTTTTGCCATGCCTTTTATCTGTGAGTGCCCACCCACCAAGTGGTGGGAACTCAGTGCCCTAGTGACTTGGTCCCAGTCAAAGCCCTAACCATAATTGAAACACACCCAGGTACAGACCAGATTACAAACATAATCCAATATCTATTTTTGGAATTCATAACCATATCAAACTGCTACACTACCATTTTAACTCCACCCAAGCATGAATGAAACAGAGCTGACTGAAAATCTTAGTGGTTTCTTTCCACCCAGATCAGATTGTAGCCCTAGCCTTGGCTCCAACTCCATTCCTGGGAGAGAAAAAGTTTGGGAGTGTATTAGTCAGGGTTCTCTAGGGAAATAGAATCAACAAGAGATATCTGTCAATAGAGATTTTATCAAAGTCTCTCATGTGACTGGGGTGCACAAGTCCAGGTTTCACAGGCATGCTGCAAACAGGGGCTCCAATGAAATTCCAGTGAAGGTTCTGATGAGCTCTGGGAGATGTTGGCTGTCCAAAGATGAGCTGGGAAATTCTCACTCAATGCTAGAATCACTTCCTCTTTTAAGGCATTCAACTGATTGGATGAAGCATCAGTCACTGATGATGGCAATCTCCGTGGTTGATGTAATTGTAATCAGCTATGATTTACCACTGTAGTAAAGTCAATGGTGACTGAAGTCCATAAATACCCTTGTATTACAGTTAGCCCAGTACTTGCTTGAACAAACAATTGGGCACATTTATCTGGCCGAGTTGACACATTAGCAAAACCATCACAGTCCACCACTTGTCAACGTGGCAACCATACACATTACTTTAAACCATACTCAGTCTCTAAGTAAAAACAATAACAGATGTATGTGTGTGTGTATTTCCACCTAACAATGTTCAACTCTCCTGCATACAAGCAGAAACATCAATTCCATACAGAATAGGGTGTAAGTTCTTGGGTAATATTCACTCTTAAACTAGACATTCTCAAATATTATCTCATAAAACTGATATCACTAGTTATATGATAAGCGAAAAGTTTGAGGAAGAGGACTAATACATTAATTTTTGTACATATGCAATCATAATCATAATGGAACAAGGAAGGAAGAGTCATGACCACTACAGTCCTCAATTCTGTAACTGGTCACCTCGTCAAAGTTCATGTTAATCACTACCTTCTTCTACTATCCATTCCATGTTTCCACTACCCTCTGTAAGCACTTCAGCAGGCTGTGGTTCTTTGCCTGGTGGGGTGACCCAAGCTTTCATTTCTGAAGATTCTTGGTCATTATTAGTCCTGTTTGTATTGGGTTGTTGCAATTTCCCATTGACTTTAATTATAGGACATGGCAGTAGCCGTAGATGCCCTAGTGGATCTCCTCTATTCCAGGCAAACTCTTATTTACCCCCGTTATGTAGATGTGGTCCTATTTCCCCTTGACAGTCAGGATTGATCACCCCAGCCAGTACACTAATTCCCTTCTTTGGCTGTTGATTCAGAGGTAAAAGGAGCCCCAAGTGGACAGGTGACAGTTTTAACTTCCAGTTCAATGGAATCATTGTTGCATTCTCTAGTGACAGCACTCCTCCTTTTGAGACTAAAACTTGTAGAGCAGCAGAGTTTGAGGTTGCAGGGACAGGAAGCAAAAAAAATCCTAGTGGGTCACTAGGGGCAATAGTGAGTGGTGCCACTCCCATTTTCATCCTTTGATTCCTGGACCCATGGATTCTGGTGATGGGAGAAATAGCATCATAGAGTGGATGCTGATTTAGAGCAAACACAGCTGCCTGGAGAACACTGCCCCAGCCCTGTAAGGTATTGCCACCTAGTTGGCACCATAATTGAGTCTTCAAAAGGTCATTCCACTGTTCTATCAATCCAGCTCCTTCAGGCAGTGATGGGGGACATAGTAAGACCAGTGAATTCCATGGGCATGTGCCCATTCTTGCACATCATTTGCTGTGAAATGGTTTGCTTGATCGGAAGCAATACTGTGTGGAATGCCACGGTGGTAGATAATACATTCGATAAGTCCATGGATGGTAGTTTTGTAAGAAGCATTGTGTGAAGGAAATGCAAACCCATATCCAGAATATATGTCTGTTTCAGTTAAAATAAATCACCCCCCTTTTAAGGCATTGAACTGACTGGATAAAGTTTCAGTCATTGTTGATGGCAAGCTCCCTGATTGATGTAATTGTAATAGACAATCTATGATTTACCGCTGCAGTGAAATCAAAGGTGACTTAAGTCCATAAATGCCCTTGTATTACAGTTAGCCCAGTGCTTGCTTGAACAACAATTGGGCACAATTAATTGGCTGAGTTAACACTTTAGCCTTACCATCACAGGGGGAACCTGCAAAAGTCTCTCAAGGTAACGACAGGTGTTTTTGGCTCACACAAACTGAATACTCAGACACCAAGAGCTTCATCCCTGCACCCCAATTGTATAGGAGAGGATCTATGTTTCCTGTGCATCTCTCAACCAGCAACTGGAGGCACTTTCAGCCCTCATGAACTGGTTTTTTGAGTACCTTTGATTCCATCTCCACCCCTTCACCCCCATAGGATAGGGAGGTGTTGTGTTTCCTCAGCATTTGTGGGTGAGGACATGTGCTTTCAGCCCACACAGATTGAATAATTGGATACATGTAGCTTCATCCATACCTACAACTGGGATGGTTTGGGGAGCTATGTTTCCTCAGACTTTCCAGCCTGTGGTGGGTCTTTTCAGCCTTCATGTGTTGGACAGGTGAATACCAGGGGATCCACCCACATTCCCAGTAAATAGTATGAGAGGGCTGGTGTTACCACAGACTTTCTGGGCAATGGCAGTACTTTCAGCATACATGGACTGAACTATTGAGTGCCTGTGGATCCACATCTACCCCCTAATAGGATAGGAGGGGCTGGTGTTTCCTCACCTTCTCCAGGCAACCACAAGCAGTTTTGGCTTACACAGACTGAACTGTTGGGCATTGGTGGTTCCATTTCCACTTCTTAAAGGGCAGAAGGAACAGTACTCACTCAACCTCTAAGGGAAAATTCAGGTTCATTCAGCCCATACAGATTAGACTGTTGGATACTCCAGAGGGTCTATCCCCACCTCTGGCAGGGAGGAGGTCTGGTGTTATGTCAGTCTACCTGGGAAACTGCAGTCATTTTTGACCTGTATGTCATAGATTGCTACCAACACTTACAGATCCATACCTACCCCGGACATAGGAGGAAGGGTGTGAAGCTTCATCAGTCTCTCTTGGTAACTACAGATAGTCCTAGCTGAAGCTCTGTCCCTACCCCTGGCAGATGAGAAAGTCGGGAGAAGATTCATCAGTTCCTGTGCAACTAATACAACCTCATCCTCCATAGGTTACAGCACAAACTGCATCCTCGGCCCCTAGTACACAACAAATAAGGGAGAAAAGGCAAGAAAACACTAAACTGAAAAAAGACCTGCATCCAGAATAAATACATCTAGTAAGTCAGATGCCAAGACACACAAAAAATTATAATCCTTTCCAAGACACAGGAAGGTATGGCCCAGTAAAAGGAACAAGATAAGCTTACAAATGGTATAAAGGAGTTGAGACAACTTATCATAGATGTAGAAACAAATCTCCTTAATAAATTAAGTGAGATGACTAAACAAATTAAAAGAGATTAAGAAGACACTGGGTGATGTCAAAGAAGAATTTGAAAGCATACCTAAAAAATAGCAGATCTTATGGTACCAAAAATTGCAATAAATGAAATAAAAAATACACTGGAGGCATATACCAGCAGATCTGAAGAGGCAGAAAAGATCGATGAATTTGAAGACATGGCCTCTGAAAGTGAACATACAAAAGAAGAGAGCAATGAAGGGAAAAATTGATATATGGGACCTCCTGAAAATTAAAAACTATTGTACTTTAAAGGAGTTGGTCAAGAAATAAAAAGGTGACCCGCTCGATGGGAGAAATTATTTGGTAACGTCAATCTGATAAGGGCCCGATATCCCGCATATATAAAGCTTGCATCTTGAAAATAAAAAGACAAACAACACATTTAATAAATGGGCAAGAGGTTTGAATAGACATTTCTCCAAAGAAGAAATACAATGGCTAAAAAGCACATGAAAAGATGATCAACATCACTAGCTATTAGGGAAATGCAAATCAAAATATCAATGAGATATTATCTTACATGTATTAGACTGGTGGCTATTAAAAACAGAAACAGAGGACAAGTGTTGGAGAGGATGTGGAGGAAAGCAAACCTTCATTTACTGTTGGTGGTAATGTAGAATTGTGAACTATTGTGGAGGACAGTTTGGTGGTTCCTCAGGAAGCTAGTTATAGAACTGCCATATGCCAGTCTCGAAGCCAAACTCAGCATGTAAATGCAATGCCTTCCCCCCAGCGTGGGACATGACACCTGGGGATGAGCCTCCCTGGCACCGAGGGATCACTACCAAGTACCAGCTGATGATGCAACTAGAAAATGTCCTTGAATTAAAGGTTCAACGTGGACCAGCAGAATATCCCTGTCTACATATAATAACAGGAGTTTAAAATGCTGTTTGACATAATGTAAGGGGCAAGGAAAGGAGAAATGAGTTTATATGGCTATGAGTCTCTAAAAAAGAGTCTGGAGGTTGTCAGAAGGATTGCCCTTATGCACACCTGAGCAGAGTCTCAGAGACAGATAAAGTAGATACAACCCCAGGTATTGGTTCTTTTGAGGACTAAAGAGACCCACAGGTTCTATGGTCATGGCAGGTGGGGTTCACTGCCATGTCAGTTGGCCCTTCTTTGGAGCTGGTGTTTCTGCGTGATGGAGCTGGACTCAGATGGGATCTCTTTCCACAAGCCTTCCATGCTACTTTACTGGAATTGTAGTTGGTGCTGGGGTTTAAGATATATCTAGGGGATTTGAATCTCTGGACTTACAATATGATAGCCAGGCCCTGACCTCAACAGACTTCAGCTCCTACACTCTGATTTATTGGACTTACTCCACTCAGCTAACATGGAGTTGAAGAATGTCAACCACCACACCATGGAGCCTAGAGTGCCTACAACTGAAAGGAGGATTGCATCCAATATCCATATGCAATCTAAACCCCCTCTTGACATAGATGTGGAATGGACACAACCAAGCCAAGGTCCACAGGAAGGAGGAATACAGTAAGGATCAGAGTGGACTTAATGATATTCTATTCATCAACTATTGTGGTTAATAATCGAGAAAATGTGGCATTGATGTGGAAAAAGAGGCCATGTTGGCTGCTGGGTGTGGGAATGGGAGGAAGAGAAGAGATGTGGAGGCATTCTCGAGACTTGGAGTTGTCCTGGGTGGTGCCCCAGGGACAATTGCCGGATGTTGTATGTCTTCCCATGGCCCACTGGATGGAACGTGGGAAAGTGTGGGCTATGGTGTGGAACACGGGACATGGGATGCAGCGATGCCTGGAGATGTACTCACCAGACGCAATGGGTGTGACATGATGATGGGGGTTATTGGGGGGGGAGTGCTGGCGTGGGGGCGGTGGGGCGAATGGGGACCTCATATTTTTTTAATGTAATATCTTTTTAAAAAATGAATAAATTGAGTAGAATTTAAAAAAAAAAGAACTGCCATATGATCCAGCAATCCCACTGCTGTGTATATACTCAGAATTGAAAGCAGAGACACGAACAGATGTAAGTACACCAATGTTCATAGCAGCATTATTCACTATTGCCAAAAGTAGAGAGCAACCCAGGTGCCCATAAATAAATGAATGGATAAGCAAATAGTGGTTATATGCATAAAATGGAATATTACTCAGTTATAAGAAAGAATGCAGTATTAACACATGGGATAACATGGGTGAACCTTGAAGACCTTATGCTGAAAGAAGCAAGCCAGGCACTGAAGACAAATATTTCATTACCTCACTGATATGAATTAAGAAAATTGAGCAGACTCACAGAACTGGAGTCTGGAAGACAGGTTTACAGGAGAAAGAAAGGTAGTATGAACCAATGCTCTTATGGTCAAAATCTATGATAAGGTGGACAGGTGTAGTTGGGAAGTAGATGGGAATGACAGTGGTGGAGTGATGTGATTGCATTCAGCACTGCTGATCTGTGAGGGGAGTAGGGTGGGAAGTTTGGATTGGATTAACCCTGAAATTGAGGGGAGTGTCACTGGTAGGAGCAGGTGAACTTTGGAAATTTGCTGATTTGTGGTTAGAACTACAATGTTGGCATTGTTCTTTTGATAAATATGGCAGGGAAAGATTACTGGTGAAGGGTGTTGTGTGTGATGGGAGGGAGGGTATATGGGATAAGACACACCTGTGGCAGGCTTCTCTGAAATATGAAATGCTCATTTTGTCATACTGTGCAATATAAGTACATTCAGATCCACACAATAAGCAAGAAAATATTAAACTCCCATCCTAGGGAGTCCTGTTATGTTCTCAATTATAGGTTTAGAAATCCCTCAAGAACATAGGCAGTACCTAATAAATGAAAAGAAAAAAAAAGAACAGATGAGGAAAAGAATGGAAAAAATTGAACAAGGTCTCAAGGAACTAAATGACAACAAAAGACATGCAAATATATGTGTCATGGGTATTCCAGAAATAGAAGAGAAAGGAAAAGGGGCAGAGAGAATATTTGAAGAAATAATGTTTCAAAATTTCCCAACCCCATTAAAGGCCATAGATATCTCCAAGAAGCACAATTTACTCCCATCCAAATAAATCCAAATAGACCAACTCTGAGACACATATCAATCCAAATATCAAATGCCAAAGATAAAGAGAAAACTCTGGGAGCAGCAAGAGAAAAGTGACGCATAGAATATAACATATAACCAGTAAGATTAAGCACCAATTTATCATCAAAAACCATGGAGTCAAGAAGACAGTGGTAAGGTATATTTAAAATACTGCAAGAGAAAAACTTTAAGCCAAGAATCTTCTATCCAGCAAGATGGTCTTTCAAAAATGAAGTTTGGGGGAACAGATGTGGCTCAAGCATTTGGGTGCCCACCTCACATGAAAGATCCCATGTTAGGTTCCTGGAGACTCTTAAAGAAGACAAGCAGATGCAGTAAGCTGACATAACAAGCAGATGCAATGAGCAACTGCAATGAGTAGACAGAAAAAGCACAGAGCAATTGTGTCTCAAGTGGTTGGGCAACTGCCTCACACATGGGAAGTCCTGGGTTCAGTTCCCGGTGCCTCCTAAAGAAGATGAGCAGGCAATGAGTGGACACAATGAGCAGACACAACAAGCAGACACAATGAGGAGACAGCTATCAGGCACAGTGATCAAAGAGCAGAAACAATGAGCAGACAGATGAGGGAGCAACTCAAGGGGTGAACAATGAGGGCAAGTTTAGAATATTCACAGATAAACAGAAACTGAAACAGTTTATAACAAAGAGACTAGTTTTGAAGGAAATATTAAAGTGAGGAGTATAGCCTAGAAAGAAAAGACAGTAGAGAAAGGCTTGGAAGAGAGTCTAGAAATGAAGATTATATCACTAAAAGTAAGTGTCAAAAGAGTGATGAAAAGGAAACATGACACTTAAAACCCCAAGGTCAAAGTGGGTGAAATAAGAATTGCCTTTTCAGTAATAACATTGAATGTTAATGAATTAAATTCCCAATCAAAAGACACAAACTGGCAGAATGTATAAAAAAAATGAGCAATCCATATGCTGTCTGCAAGAGACTTACCCTAGACACAAGAATACCAATAGACTGAAAGTGAATGACTGGAAAAAGATATTCCGTGCATGCAGTAAACAGAAAAAAAAAAAAAAAAAAAAGCTGGAGTAGCTACACTTATATCAGTTGAAATAGACTTTGAAAGCAAAACTGTTATTAGAGACAAGGAAGGACATTATATATTATAAAAGGGGCAATTCAATAGGAAGAAATAACAATTATAAATGTATATGCACCTAACCAGGATGCTCCAAGGTACATGAGACAAAAACTGGCAAAACTGGAGTGAAAAATAGATAACTCCACAATAATAGTTGGAGACTTCAATACACCACTCTCAGCATTGGATAGAACAAATGGGCAGAAGATCAATAAAGAAACAGAGAGCTTGAATAATATGATAAATGGACTAAAAATAATAGACATACACAGAACACTGGACCCCAAAACAACAAGATACACATTCAAGTCCTTAAGTACGTTTCTTCAGAATAGACCATATGTTGGGATACAAACTATCTTTATAAAATCAACAAGATCAAAATTATACAAAGTACTTTTCAGTAATCATAATGAAATAAAGTGGGAAATCAACAAGAGGTAGACAAAGGGAAATTAAGAAATGTGGAAATTAAACAAACACTGTTAAATAATCAGTGGATAAAAGAATAAATTCTGAGAAAAATCAGGAAATACTTCAAGACAAATGAAAATGAGAACACAACATATCAGAACCTATGGGATGCAGCAAAGGCACTGTGAGAGGGAAATGTATAGCCCTCAATGCTGACATGAAAAAAGAAGACATAGCAAAAATTAATTACTAGTGCACAGCTAGAGGAAATAGAATAAACCAGCAAACTAAACCCAAAGCAAGTAGAAGGACTGAAATAACAAAGATCCAAGCAGAAATAAATGATATTTTTAAAAAAAGACAGATTTCTCTGATGAATATGTATGAAAAATCCTTGATAAAATACTTGTTAATTGGATTCAACAACACATAGAAAGAATTATTCATCATGGTCCACTGGGTTTTAAACCAGGCATGCAAGTATGGTTCAACACAAGAGAATTAATCAGTGTAATTCACTACATTAATGTATCAAAGAAGAAAAATCATATGTCCCTATTGATTGATGCATAAAGGCTTTGGAAAGAATACAGCATCCTTTTTTTATCAAAAATACTACAAAACACAGGAATTAAAGGAAACTTTCTCAACATGATAAAGCCCATTTATGAAAAACACACAGCTAAGATTGTACTCAATGGTGAAAGATGGGAAGCTTTCCATTCCAGGGCATATATCCAGGGTACATAAAAATGTCTGGATATTTTCATACTGGTTACAATTAAAAACAACAACTGAGGGAGTGCTGAGTTCTTAGCCAGGGGAGCTCTATCACAGTCCCTAAAGGAATAGCAACCACCCCCAAGTGCAATAGCAAAGACCAAAAAAGAAGGAAGGTCCAACAATGAGCCCTTGATGTTAATGACTATGCTTGTAAGCCTGTGCACCTGAAATAAGAACAAGGCCTAGAGCTGCAGGGTGCCAAAGAGTTACCTCCTGAGAGCCTCCGTGTTGCTCAAATGTGACCAGTCTCAAAGCCAAATTCAGCATATAAATGTGTTGCCTTCCCCCCAGCATGGAACAAGACTCCTGGGGATGAGCCTCCCTGGATCTAAGGGATTACTACCAAGTACCAGCTGACGATGTAACTAGAAAATGACCTTGAATAAAAGGGTCAACTCAGACCAGCAGAATATCTCAGTCTACATATAATACCAGGAGTTAAAAATGTTTTTTGACTTGAATAAAAGGGGGAAATGAAAAGGACAAATGAGTTTATATGGCTATGAGTCTCCAAAAAGAGCCGGGAGGTTATCAGAGGGGTTGCCCTTATGCACACCTGAGCAGAGTCACAGAGACAGATAAGGTAGATACAACCCCAGGTATTGGTTCTTCTGAGGGCTACAGAGACCCACAGATTCTATGGTCATGGCAGATGGAGTTCAGTACCATGTCAGTTGGCCCTACTTTGGAATTTGTGTTTCTGTGTGATGGAGCTGGACTCAGATATGATCTTTGTCCACAAGCTTCTACTGTTACTTTTACCGGAAGTGCTGTTGGTGCTGGGTTTTAATGTATACCCAGGGGACCTGAATTTCTGGACTGACCATGTAATAGCCAGGTCCTGAGCCTCAACAGACTTGCAACTCCTATACTCTTGTTTATTGGACTTACTCCACTCAGCTAACATGGAGGTGAAGAATGTCAACCACCACACCATGGATCCAAGAGTGCCTACACCTGAAAGTGGGAGAATTGCATCCAGCATCCATGTGGATTCTAAGACCCCTCTTGATATAGATGTGGAGTGGACACAACCATTCTAAATCCACAGGATGGAGGAATAGAGTATGGATTAGAGTGGACTTACTGATATTCTATTCGTGAACTATTGTGATTAGTAATTGAAGAAAATGTGGCAATGGTGTGGAGAAAGTGGCCATGATGGTTGCTGGGGGTAGGGAGTGGGAGGAACAGATGTGATGTGGGGGCACTTTCGAGGGTTGGAGTTGTCCTGGGTGGTGCTGCAGGGACAGTTACCGGACATTGTATGTCCTCCCATGGCACACTGGGTAGACTGTGGGAGAGTGTAGGCTATGGTGTGGACCATTGACCAGGAGGTGCAGTGGTGCTCAGAGATGTATTCACCAAGTGCAATGAATGTCTAATGATGACGGAGAAGGTTGTTGTTATGGGGGGAGGAGTGGGATGAGAGGTGTGGGAGGTATATGGGGACCTCATATAATTTTTAATGTATTATTAAAAAATAAATAAAGACAAAAAAGATCAAGAACACTATTAGGGAAATGCAAATCAAAAGTACAAGGAGATACCATCTTATTCCCATAAGACTGGCAGTTATCAAAATAAATAGAAGACAAATAGTGTTAGAGAGGTTGTGGAGGAATGGGAACACTCATCCACTGCTGGTGGGAATGCAGAAGGATTCAGCCATTCTGGAGGATATTTTGTCCATTTCTCAAAAACTAGCTATAGTTTGCCATATGACCTAGCAATCCCACTGTTGGATATATACCAAGAACAACTGAAAACAAGGACACAAAGAGATATGTGCATACCAATGTTCATAGCGACTTTATTCGCTATTGCCAAAAGTTGGAATCAACCCACATTCCCATCAACAGATAAATGGATAAACAAAATGTGGTATATATATACATATAATGGAATATTACTCAGGTGTAAGAAGGAATACAATAGTAACACATGAGATAACCTGTCTGAATCTTGGGAACCTTATTTTGAGTGAAGCAAGCCAGGCATTGAAGTACAAATACTACATAAGCTCTGTGATATGAAATAAGGAAACCAAGCTGTCTCAGAGAGCTAGAAACTGGAAAATAGGCTTACGGGAAATTGGGGCGGGGGGGGAGAGAACTTTTGTGAGCTGATGACTACATGGGTGAAACCTATGATAAAGTGGAGGTAAGTACTTGTATAGGGAAGGGATAAGATACCTTTGGGTGGGGCTTTGAAGGCTTGAGGGGGACTAGGGTTGGGAGGATGGGTCAGATGGCCCAAGGAATTGGGGGCAGGGCTGGGGGGAACAGTTGAACATGGGGGATGGTCGGGTATGTGGTTGGAACAATAATGTTGAGAAAACAACTTCGAAAATATAATAAGGAAGGATTACCTGTTTAACGTGCTTAAGGTGGAGGGTATCTGGCACAGGGGCAAGCTTCTAGGGAGTGTGTTAGTGCTCATTTTGTCATAGTGTATTTTATCATTGTGTGGAGATCCATACAATTAGTGTGAAAGTATACCCACACCCTGGGGAGGCCTGATGTTCTGAAATAGAGGGAATTCTGTCTCTTGAGAGCATTGGTGGCTCCCAATGGGGGAGGACAGTCTAGTATGTCAGGTCCTCAGCATTGTTGCAAGTATCTGTGAATCTGTTCCTTCAAACAGTGCAAATTGTCACTGTGGGCCCAGAGTGGAGAGGAAGAAAGGAATAGAATAGATGGAATCGGTGTAACTGTGGGGTGATGGAAGTGTTCCCCAAGATCATGCAATGATGGATACAGGACATGTTAAATTACATAAAAAATGTATAAAAATCTATAGGTTAAAATGTAAAACATAAGGTAACTAAAAATTTAGAAAACTGTGCATTCTAAAATATAGACCATAATGTAAACCAAAATGGAGCCATGGTTGATAACTATGTTTCAATATCCGCACATCAGCTGCAGCAAATATAACATGAACATGTAAAAAGATCATGGTTGAGGAAGGGGAAAAGGATTTGATGTTGGATATATGGGGGTCCCTTATATAGTATATGTGATTTTACTGTGATATAAACTTTTGTGAAGACAAAATTAAAAATTAAAAAAAAAAAGAGCATGTAGAGACTGGGGAAGAAATGAAAGAAATTGCCTTGCCACTGTTCACACAGGGCAACACCTATTACAGTGATGAAAGGCAAAATATCGAAAACAAATTTTTATGATTAAAAAATTTTTTTAATATCTCAATTAATTACTTTAGTTTTTCTAAATTAGTATATATTCTATTTCAATCTTTAAACCTATCACTACGATTCATTTTCCTAGTAATTGAGTTTGGCGATATATTAGGCTTCATTTTTGAAGAAGTTTGGATGACAGAGGGGTTCAACTATAGCAGGGAAGGAATGCTGGTGTGGGATGTTATTGATGGGGGACACATGGTTGGGAGGGATTTCTCCAGGGCACGTATATAGGGTATGTAAAAATGTTCTGATATATTGGGTATTTTCATAGTACAGTTATAAATGGCAACGAAGGGAGTGCTGAGTTCCTAGAGAGGGCACTCTGTGAAACTCCCCAATGGAACAGCAACAATCCCCCAAGTGCAAGTGTAAAGACCAGGGAAGAAGAATGCTCCAATGATGAATCCTTGATACTGACAACTATGCTTATCAGCCTGTGCACCTGAACTTTGAACTAGGCCTAGAGCTGTAGTGTACCTAAGAGTTACCTCATGAGAGCCTCCATGTTGTTCAAATGTGGCCACTTTCTAAGCCAAAGTCAACATGTAAACACATTACCTTCCCCCACCATGGGACATAACTCCCAGGGATGAGCCTACTTGGTGCTGAGGGATTACTACCAATCACTAACTGGTGATGCAGCTAGAAAAAGACCTTGAATAAAAGGGGGAAAGTATAAGGACAAAGAGTTTTTATAGCTAAGAGTCT